>NW_007260971.1:0-6208 GCF_000164805.1 Carlito syrichta
AAGATCTGACATACTTAAAAAGAATCACTCTAGCTGTTTTGTGAAGAAATGACTGTATGTGCTCAGGTGTGGAAGCAGCTAGGCCTGGTAAGAGTGTGACATAAACATAATAATGAAAGGGAAAGGTGAGAGCTTGCAGCAAAATAGCAATGATGAAGGTTGTAAGAACTGGTAAGACTCAGGATCTATTTTGGAGGAAGGCCTGAAAGAATTTTCTGAAAGACTATATGAAATACAGCAACTAGTCAAAAATAACTGGACCATAGAAACTGGTAGAAAGACTGGGATGAATAGGTTTGGAGAGTGGTGAAAGACTATGATTTTGAACATGTGAAATATAAAATGTCTATTAGACATGTGAGGTCAAATATAATTATGTATATATAAATCTGGAGTTCAAAGGTAAGCTTTGCCAAGCTATATAAACATGTGATTTGTTAACAAATATATATAATAAAAGTCACTGAATGAGATCTCTCTCTCTCTCTCTCTCTCATACACACACACACATACACACACACACACCTTAAACGAGAGTTTCAGGAACTAACACTTTTCACTTACTTTCACTTCAATTCTTTTCTATTCACAAAAGGTGGATAGTGACTCACTAAATAATTTTGTGACATACTAATGGGTTGCAATGTGTAGCTTGAAAAACACTCATCTAGAAAAATTGAGAGGACATTTTCTACAGAAATGCAATAGGATTCCTGTGCAGCAAAATAGGCCCTCTTAAAAACAGAATAGAAAGTGAGACTGATGAGCATAATCAAAACCAAGATCATTATGCATTACCCACCTCCAATTAATCCTCCTGCTGAGATTTTTATTCTCAAATCCCCTCTTCTCCATTAACTCCAATTTGACTCCTATCAGTGTTCCTCTTGTACCCCATTACTGCAACCCCTACCATTCAATTGATTGCAAAATTTGAATGATTCTACCTCTAAACTCTCACTATCATCTCCGTTTCTATTTCCATTGGTTTTTACACTAATTCAGGTCTTTATTGGTTTTCTCTCTATCTTATATTTTACTTTCCTTTTCTTCTTATGATAATAATGACTGTACATGATAAGAAATTTATTTTAAAAAGTGATTAAAGAAAATAAATAGCAACCACAAATCTCCCTAGTTAAGAGATTCTCTAGCCTCACTTGGTATATATTTGTCTAGTTTTTGCATACATATGTAATTTTCCTTATAATTATATAATGGAATTATATAATGTAACCCTGTCTTGTAGTATTGCTTGTTTTAAGATATCTGTTGTATATCTCTTCCACATCATAAGTGTTTGACAAAATTGTATTTAACAATAGCTGCAGAGTGTTGTTCCATGTATGGTGTTTTAACCTGAACCGTTTTGTTGAGTTTGCATGGTAATATGCATGCACCTCTCAGGTCTTGGATTGCAGGGAGCATAATTTGCCAAGGACCCCAGTGGCAATGCTCTGAAATGGATTCATTACCTAGTTTGTCGCAAGTTCATACTTCCTAGTCAATAACTAAATACAGGAAAGGTACATTTCTGGGAGACGGGATTCCTCTAGCTGGTGACATTGGCTTGAGGTCTCCCTGACAGCCTTGCAGACCTTTCCAAAAAACTATATACCACTTTCTTTTCTTTCTTCCTTGGGGATCAGACTTGCATGAAGTCTAAAGGCATTCCCTAATTCTCCTAGCTCCTTTCCTACTTTCTTTCAGAGTACTTTCAGCTTTCCCTGAATTCTTGTACAAACGTGGGTATCGTTGTCTTAGAGGACCCAAACTAACACAGACATCTAGGTTGTTCTGAGATTCCTATTCTCCACAACCAGATTAAGTTCCTAATTGCTCAACTTTGAGCACAGCATTCTTCTGCTGGAGCTCTTGAAGACCTTAGCCTTGCACACTGAATTAAGTTCAGACTCATCCTTCTTACCTCTATGCTCTGCTCCAGCCCACCTTTCTAGCTACCACTCAGTGCTCTAGTCTAGTCCAATGCCCACCCACTCATCTCACTCCTATCCTCCCTAAAGAAACATCTACCTGGCTAGATGTATCCTCTATTCTGGTTACCTTCCGGACATTTTACATCCCAATGTAGTTTTTCTCCATTTAAAAGACCAGAGAAAGGTGTTTTGTGCAGAGTTTTCACGCTTCTCAGTATGTTAAAAATGAGGCTATATGGCTTAGTGGTAAAGTAGATATAGTTGGAATCAGACAGACCTGCTTTGTTATTTTAACATCATTAAAAGCAAAATAAAACAGCACTGGCATTCCATATGTTTGGGAAACACTGAGCTAAACAAAAATTATTCAAGCTTTTTCAATTTTTTTTTAATTGCAAGATTTCCCAGAACCCTTAAAATGTTAATACATGCTGTGACTTTTCAAGGGCAGCACTGAAAACTCATGTAGCTTACTCTGAATTTGACTACAAACCCTTTTAAAAAAACAGATAATCCCCAAAGAGTACTGTTTCTTAGAAGAGGTAAAAGTTGTCATAGAATTTTGCATGTATGATCTTCACAGTGTTAATATATATGTTTATATTCTTCACATAGTTATTTGCATATTTTGTATTCATTCTCTCCTTTAGCTTTTTGCATATGGTGCTGAAAATAGCAGGCACTTGTTGAACTAAGAATCATGGGATTTTAGCAGTGGTTCATGGTCTGAAATAATGTTTGGTAACTGGAGAAAGTTAATTTGCACCTACTTTTGATTTCTTATTGTTGTTCGTTTTCTTTTATGTCCTAGTCATACTAACCTGGGCTATCTTTAAAGCTGGGAAAATAAGTATCTTTATACTGGCAGAAAGACCTTGCTAAATATGGGGCTAAACATATCTTTCTACAAATCATTTCACTGGAAGAACAATATAACAGGAGAAGAATATAAAAATACAAAGATGGAGGTGAATTTTTGGTGCAAGAAAGCAGGAGACAGCTGATTCCTGGCCTTGGGACCCAGAGTACTGTGGGGAAGGCGGCCTGCTGCTTAGTTCTGCTTGTTTTCATTTCCAAGGGTATGTTTGTTAAAAAGGTGCTCCGCCAGGCCAGAGTCCGGGGCCCCCATCTTAACTAAGTTGTGCACGTGGTCACCTAATTCTTTGATAGACTTCACCTGCTCACTCGGGTAGTAGGTTTCCAGGAAGTCGCACAAGTGGGGGTCACCTTTGTCCGAGGCCAGCGTGTGCAATTCCAGCAAGGACTGGTTCCCATTCTTTTCCAAGAGCAGAGCACACTCCATAGCATGCAGCCCGCTTTCCCAGTCGTCCTGGTCCGGCTTCTTGATGTCCCGCAGGCAGATCCGGCCTCCTCGCTGGTTCTGCAGCCTCATCAGCTTCTCCGCGTGCTCTGTCTCCTCCCGGGCCTGGCGAAGGAAATACCTGGCGAAGTTGTTGAAAGCCACGTCATCTCGGGAGAAGTAATGGGCCATGGACAGGTACACGTAGGACGCATAGAGCTCCAGGTTGATCTGGCGGTTGATGGCGGCCTCGGAGTCGGGGTGGAAAGTTCTGGCGCACCCGAGAGCCGGAGGCGGTGGGTCTGGGAGGGTCCCGGGAGGAGGCAGCTGCGGCCCCGGGCGGCTGGCGGCGACCAGCGGGGTATCCGGGGGGCGCCGGGGACCCAGCGCCTACGGAGCGGGGAGCCGCGGCACGTGTAGCGCAAAGATACCAGAGAAGGGCTGATGTGCTCGGAGAGGAACCAGAAACAGGACAGCATGGCTCCTCCTCTGCGCAAGTGGGGAAACTGAGGCCAGGGCTGCACAGCGCACGGTGAGGCGCTAGGGCGGCAGGTCTGAATCAGACCGTAGCCCGTCCCTTCCAGAGGCGCGGAGTTCCACGCTGAGGGCGGCCTGGGCAGCTCCGGGAAGGCCAACCGGTGCCAGCTCACCATTCCTTTCATCTCCACATTCGCCCCGCCGTCCACGAAAGATTTCGGCTCATAGGCGTTTGTCATTTACTTCCCCTCAGCTAAAAATGCTGTCAAGAGTAGGCACTGTGACTTGCCAAGGAAGGGACCAAACTGTATTCGCCTTTCCTCTGACCTTTTCCTATCTTAGGACCGGGGGGGGGGGGGACACACACACACACACACACACGACTACACACAACACACGTTCACTGCTTAAAAAAAAGTCACCATCAATGTATCGGTGAGATTAAGGGTCTACATTCAAAGCAGGTGCTTATAAATTGACTAACTGCTTATATTAACATTCTTAAGTATGGAAATAATTGCAGCATAGTGCACAAATTTTAGATTTGTTTCTTTTAAAACACATTCGCAATTTAGTTTTAAATGTAAAATTTATCTTAATTGTGAAAGAAATGGGATACTGTAGAGATGGTAGGAGGAATACATATACACTGGCTCTGAACTTGATGTTACTTTCCCTTTTTTGTTAATTCATAGATACTTTTTTTAAAAGGACAGCTTTTAAAGAATTAAACTTTAAATAGCATTCAGTCTTAGACTATGTTTAATTGTTGTAGGGTATTGGGGAAATAAGTGTGGTCTCACAGATGAAGTTCAAAACAAATCCCTGATACTTCCTTTACTCAGAGATAACTATTGTTATTGATTGTGTGATTGACAGTAAACTGCAGATACATAAAATGTACAATTTGATAGGGCTTGGCATAGGAATACATCTGGGAAGCCATCACCAAAATCAAGGTAATGGACATATTCACCTCACTGCAAAGTTCCTCATGCCCCATTGTACTTTGTGATCCCTTCCTTCTACCTGTCTCTGTCTCATCCCAGACAACCACTAATCAGCTTTTCACACTATGTTGATAAGTCATTTTCTAACATTTTATATAATGGAATCAATAGTATGTACTTCCTTTTTGCCCACTTTCTTTCCCTTAGCTGAATTATTTTGAGATCCACCCATGTTGTAGCTTACATCAACTGCTAGTTCCTTTTATTGCTGAGTGGTATTCCATTGTATGGATATACCACAATTTGTTTATGCTTTCATCTAATGATAGACATTTTGGTTGTTTGTAGTTGTTGTTTATTAAAATAAAGCTGTTGCGGTCATTCCTGTATAAGTTTTTATGTGGTCAGCTGCTTTCATTTCTAGTCTACTGGAACGGGGTGGGGGGTATAATAAGTATGTGTTTTTTAAGAAACTTTCAAACTATTTTCCAAAGTGATTGTACCATTGTACATTTCCATCAACATTGTGTGGAAGTTAAAATTCCATTATGTCTTTACTTACACTTGGTATTGTCGATTATTTAATTTTAATTACAAATTTTAATTTTAATTTTATCCGTTCTAATGGGTGCATACTGGTGTTTCAGTGTGCTTTTAATTTGTATCTCCATAACAGTGAATGATACTGAGTAAATTTTCAACTGCTTTTTGCCAACCATATATTTTTGGTGAAACATATGTTCAAATCTTTAGTCCATTTATATATTAGGTCTTTTAAAAAGTTGTTTGATTTCTTATATTTACTGTCTGGGTCTTTGATATTAGCACTGTTTCTATTCAAGTCTTACTCTTTTGTATATAGCATTTAGCATGGTGTCTAACACAATGCAGTCAATAATACAGTTGATTAAATGAATTATGAACTAGACTTCCCTAAAGTTCTCAAACTTTCTTAGTTACAAATTACACTTTTTTAAATTTTAGAGTTGTGGTGTTCATGTGAGCATTTCCTGCTTAAATAAATTGTATGCAGGTGAAGTTTGGATTTTCAGTGAACTTTCTCTCCTCCTGGTACTGGTCATGGTACCCAATAGGTAGTTATATGCCCCATATCCCCACTCCTTCTCTTTGTTAGCAGTGCCCAGCATCAGTTGTTGTCATCTTTGTGTTCACATGCCCAATGGTTCAGGCCTGCTTATGAGTGAGAACATATAGTATTCAGTTTTTTGTTCCTGTGATAGTTCACCTGGAATGATGGTCTTCAGCTCTGTGTCCATGTTGCCACAAAGGATATGATTTTGTTCTTTTTAATACTGTGTAATATTCATCATGTATATGTACTATATTTCTTTATGCAGTCCACTTTCATTGGGCTGGGTTGGTTCTATGTGTTTGCTATTGTGAATAGTGCTGCCAAGAACACATGTGTGCAGGTGTCTTTTTGGTAGGAAATGTATGTCCCTCTGGGTATATTCAAAGAAATAGGATTGCTGGATCACATGGTAGCTCACTTTTTTGCTCTTTGAAAAAACGCCACACTCCTG
>NW_007260971.1:6228-6651 GCF_000164805.1 Carlito syrichta
CTGAAGTAGAAACTATTTTATTATGTGGGAATGTCAAACTTGTAGTTTTGTAGTAAGCTCTGCGCTGTCAAGTGAGCTTCTTAAAATCTACCATAAATGAAAAAGGATAGTTAAGATCTTACTGCACTTAAACTCTGCTAGTAGAATGTGATTGATATTCACCAGGCAATTACTCACTAATTTTTACTTCTCTAAACCCATCTTTGCTTTTAATTTCCCCAAACTTTTGCTATTCCTAAAATGTAGTTCCCTAAAGAGAAGCTATGAAAATGATTGTTTAGAGTGATATAAAATGCTGGCTACTGCTACTAATGTTTTAGAAAAATTGATGCTTCTTATATAAATGTTTATTGCCAAAGTAAAAAAATGCATAGATATGAAACAAATGCAATACAGGTAATATGAGACAATGCCATCAAACAT
>NW_007260971.1:7149-8046 GCF_000164805.1 Carlito syrichta
TGCCTTGAGTAGAATGGATATTTCGATACTTTGATTCTTCTAATCTATGACAATGGAATGGTCTTCTATTTGTTTGTGTTGTCTTTAATTTCTTTGAGGAGTGCTTTGTGGTTCCCATGATAAAGGTCTTTCACCTCTTTGGTTAGATGAATGCTGAGACATTTTCTTGAATGATATTTTGGATGACTTGTTCCAGCGTCGTCTCAGTTTCACCTTCTCTCTTGGGGATACTGATCAGCCATAGATTTGGTCTCTTTGCTTAATCTTCCTAAACCTTTTCTCCTTATTATTGTTAGCCTGGATTAGGTCAGTATTTGATCCTCAAGCTCTGAGATTCCTTCTTCTGGCCAGTTGATTCTGCCGCTGAGGCTTACTACTGTGCTTGGAAATTCTAAGAAATAATACTTCATTTACAGAATTTCAGACTGGTCAGATTTCTTCTGATGACCAGCTCAGCTTTCACTTCCTGCACCGTTTTCATGGCCTGGATGATCTGTGTATCCATTTTCTCAAGGATTTCACTGACTTTATTTGTCATCAATAGACTGAATTCTATGTCTGTCATCAGGGACAGGTTGTTCTGGATGGGTTCCCTTACTTGTGATCTGGGTGGTCATTTTGTGGGTGTCAACCTGTTAAGGCTTAGGGAATTGCTGGTGTTTTTACACTGGTTCTTCCTCATTTGTGAGGGTGCACTCTTCTCTTTTTATTTTGTGTTTTTTAAATTAGATAAGGCTGCTACTGTTGAGGGTTGGGCTTGTGTGTGTGTGTGTGTGTGTGTGTGTGTGTGTGTGTATGTGTGTGTGTTTTGTCTTTCCTCCCTGCTCTGGCCCACCTGTAGTGAGGGGGTGAAGTGGCAGGGAGAGTGGTAATCTCGGGAGAACCTCTGAAACTGTT
>NW_007260972.1:0-11811 GCF_000164805.1 Carlito syrichta
TTACAGACATCCAGCTCTCTCTCTCTGAACCACTCAACCCAAAAGCTCAGGGGTAGAAAAGAGAAAACGAGGCACCTGAAAAAGTTTGACACAAGCTTTGAAAATCTCCAATGACAAATCACAAAGGGAATAGGACATCTGAAGAAAGGAGACAAAAGTCCAAATTCTCCATTTATTAGACTTGTCATTTCTGAGTTAACAGATCTTCAATCGAATCAAGGAATGGAAAGATTAGTGCCAACACAGCCACACACAGATACGTACCCATAGACACACACATACACACAAATTCAAAAATCCCACAATAACACGTCTTGACTTCTGGAAGAAAGTTATCTTCACCCAGGGAGACGAGGTTTCTGTAGTTCTGCAGCATCACGTCCCTGTAGAAAACCCTCTGGGCAGGGTCTAGGCGTTTCCACTCGTCCCGAGAGAATACTATGGCCACATCCTTGAATGTCAACCGTACCTAGAATGAAAAACACATTTCACCAAGTGACTATGCGGTGAATTCTGCTTTTCACATAAAATGAGAAGAGGAGTGAATGGTACGAGTAGATTCAATGGAGGTGAAATGGCGGACACATCCACGTAGTGATAATGTGACATCTGTATTTGGTCTTCATATCTCTTTCCTGACAAGAAATCACTTGGAATGTTTGGAGCAAGAAGTATCTTTCTGTATGCGAATACAACCACCTGGTTATTACCAGAAAGATTAAGGCAGAATTAGAGGATTGAGACTTCCAGCCCCATCATTCAACACTGCATGAAGGGAAGAGCCACTCAAGATTCAGTTGAACACAGTAGCCAATAATGTAAACAGTCACACCTACAAATGAAGCCTCCAGAAAAATAGGAAATTAAAAAAGGGAGTTTGGGACAGGCAGATATGCAGAGGCTCCTTGAGAAAGGGGCATACCCAAAGTGGGCATGGAAGCTCAGAGCCCATTCCTGCCCAATAGCTTGCCTATGCCTGGCTTGCCCAGTAGCTTGCCTATGCCCGGCTGTTCATGTGTGTACTTTGTGATAGTCCTTAAAGTGAATGGGCAAATTGAAGTGAAGTGTTTCCTTGAGTTCTGTGAGACACTCCAGCAAATTAAATAAGCTCCAAAAGGGGGTCATGAAAATTTATGACTCATAGCCAGTGAGAAGCAAAGGCCACAACCTGTTTGCCAACGGCTCTGAAGTAGGTGCACTTTTGTTGGACTCAGCCCCTATGCCTGTGGGATCTTACACTCTGTTCAGGTAGATAGTATCAGAACTGCATTGAATGAGAGGACACCCAGCTGGGTCCACTGCAGAATTGCTTGCTTGGTGTGTGGTAGAAAACCTACACCTGGAATACTGTGAGAATATAGCAGGAAAAATACAGTGCTGTGAGAATATAGCAGGAAAAAAATGGAGTCATTTTCACCCTATATTCTCATACATAAGGTATTTTGGAGCACATTATCTTTGCCTACTTGATTTATTAGTTTTCCTTGGGTGTGAATTTCCCAGTTTTCTGGACAATACAATAAATGTACAATTAAAAAACCAACACAAGTTTATGTCTATAGAAATGTTAGATATTATGTCTAACACACCAGCGACATCAGTCTCTCAATGAGCTAGAACATGAGTGGTATTTTCAGAGATGACAATGTCCAGTGCTGCTTTAAAGAAAGAATCTTACAACTGTGATGACAACAGCAGTAGGAATGACAGACATTTGAGAACAGTGGCCATGATTCTAAGTCCTTTAGACATACTAACTTATGTGACATAACAGCCTATGAGAGAAAGCTCTGTTCCCATCTTACTGAGGAGATATGATTGTGTCTCCTTTATAAGAGTCACACACAATGTAAGAAACTCACCTCATATTAATGAGCTAAAAATGACAGCACAATCCCTACACTCAGCTGTCTGGGAATTAAAATTAGTCCTAAATCATCAAATAGTAAAAGGAACAGGTATGCTTTCTGAGAGAGCAGCTGGGAACTCAAGGCCCTGAATAATCCTTCTAAGAGGATACCCAGGATGTTTAAAATGTTAAAGCATTAAGCAAGGCTACATGATCAAGGGCCTTCAGATTTTTCATTAAACAATCCTAATTTTAAGAGTACAAGAGAAAGCAGGGGTCGGTATAGCTGTCCGTGGTCCTGCAAGGGTGGTAAGTTTGAAATAATTCATTAATTTACTAATGTCTACTAAGGTCCAATGGATTTCCAATGTTTTTCCAATATCCTTTTAGGTAACATGTGTCAGTGGCTGCCCACAGCTCTTTCCTTTACCATTCTACTCTGAGTGACTAACATATAGATTGGGCTAAATAGTTTCTTGTTATTGAACTGGCTAAAAAAAGAGTCTTGTGCTTAAAAATGTCCCAGTCCTTAAGGTGCTACACTATGGCTGAATTCCCTGAACTATCGTGAAATGAGGTTTAAGAAATAAACTATAAGAAATAATTAGAGTGCTGGCAGTGGTGGCTCACACCCGTAATCCCAGCGATTTGGGAGGTGGACGTGAGAGGATTGCCTGAGACTAGGAATTCGGATCAGCCTGGGCAACATGGCGAGACTTCGTCTCTACAATAAATACACTGGCCAGGTGTGATGGCACACACCTGTGGTTCCAGCTACTTGGAAGGCTGAGGTGGAAGGATCACTGAGCCCAGAAGGATGAGGCTGCAGTGGTTGTGAGCGAGCCACTGCACTCCAGCCTGGGCAACAGAGTGAGACTCCGACTCCAAAACAAAAATAAATAAAAATAAAATAATAATAATAATCAGAGAATGTAGAGTATAATTATGTGGGGGCAGAATTAGTAACACAATATATTAATCAGGCCTAGTTCAATTAATATTTTATGAAAAAATATACTTAAAAATGTTAGATGTAAGAGATTTTAAACTGGAAGTAGAACCAAAAGTTCAAAGATGATGAAATATTGATATTGATTTAATGTAAAGTGATGTCTAGAACATATTGTAGAAAGTAAGGTGTGTCTCTGTATAATTTAACCCTTTGCACTCAGAGACATCTTGTGGATCACCTATCAGTAATTTAACCACACTTTTTTTTGAATTAGCGAAAACTAATACAAAGTATTAAATAGTATAGCATTGGAACCAAGTATTTTACTATAATGATATTTGGCTAACAACGGAATTTTGGACACTGAAGAACTTATTTATGACAAAACATAAAAAGTTTATATCTTATATTTTTCTCAAATATGGTAATGTGTGAAACAGTCCCGAAAGTGCATCGTAGGTTCACTGATACATGTTGTGCAATAGTAATTTTTTGGATATCGTCCATCTGGTGTTTTTCTATTCGACCAGACAGTAAAGCCTCGTTTTCTTCCTCCCACATTAACAATATGTAACTCATTGCCCAGTCTTTGCACCACTTTGAAAACACTTCACATATCCTCTTTCTACATAACACCAACTCATTTTTTTACATATATCTCATTATATATTCCATCTCCTTATGTGCATTTTTGCACATTTTGAATGGAAAACTTCAAGGAAGTACACATTTTTGAAAAACTTGTGCTTGCATAAGTGTGTCCTGTATAATCACCAGCAATCTCTTTATGTCTCATGAGAGGGGACATCTGACTGGTTTCCTAGTTTTACGATGTTCCCTCACAGGGGACATCAGAGTGCAAAGGACTCAAGAAGCATAATATGGTTTGCACACAGTTGGAATACATCCAGCTTACAAGGGACCTATCTCAAAGAACTCTACTGGAGCCAAATGAGGTTACCAAAGACACCAAACCACTTCCTTTGTTACAATGCCACACCGATACAAAGAAGTCCATGCAAAAGTCCAATTTTAACACTGAATTACATAATTTCTCACTGGAAACCCATGTAGAATCAAAAGATAGAACAAAGAAAAAAGGAATATGGGTTTTGCATAAAAATGCAAATTTCCAGATGAAGGAAAACCATCCTTGGAAGAAAGCTGATTGAATTCAGTTACAAAACCACTTTTGAATGATTGTATTCCTCAGTGGGGAGTAACTGTTTCCCTTGCCAGTGAGAAGGGGCCTTTTCTCACAGGTTGCACTGTAAAACAAATCAGTAAATTCTCCAATATACAATAATTCTGCCACTATTCTTGCCACTCCCAAGAGCAGGAGCAGGAAAGAGATGAAAAGAAATGTTCAGAAATCAAATTATTAAACTCTTTTACATAAAAATTGTAAATGTCCTAAAAACTTAATTTTTGCCTTCATGAAAATGAAGATCACCGTGAGCAGGAGATCTAGTGAAAAACCCTGTTCGTTATTTGCCAGGTTGGTTCGTATCAGGTGTTCCTGGCAATTCTAAACACTCTACAGTTAAGAGACACAGCCCATGTAAGAAAGGTCCTGTCCTAGCACACAGCCCTTCAAACCTCCAGTGGACACAATAAACATGCCAGTACATCACAGTGCACCAACGGCCTCTTCCCTGTATCACTATTGGTTGAGCCTAGGGAAAGAAAATCAACTTGTTAGGACAAGAATCTCCTCTCTTCTTCGAAGCCAGGATTTTAAGGAGATTCCTCATGGCCAATAAGATGTCAAAGGGCCTGGCATCTTTTTAGACTCATCTAACCACTTAAAGAGCTGGCTTTGTTTGAAAGGGAATGATCACTAGAAAGCATTATTAAGGAAGTGCTCAGAGGTACAGACCAAAGAAATGATGTATGTGGAACAGACTAGGAGACGGTTATGTTCATCTTGATGTTAGGATTTTTGATGTCTTGATTATGCTTACCTGTACTATCCTATGTATGTCTTCTAATACCAAGTCCTCCAAGATAAGCTGCTCGCAGTCAAGAAGAACTGCCTCAACAGCAAAGAGCCCTGATTCCTAAACCTGGTTATGGTCACTGATTGACCCATGTTGAGTTCTTTTAGAGCAAGTACTGTTCCATCCTTTATATTTTCAGAGCAGACTACTACTCAATGTGTTATTCTGCTTACGCTAGAAGTAGAATCCTCCCTTCTGTGACCCACTGGAGTGGGCACCCCAAATCTTATAATGTTGCCTTCAGGGAGGCTGACCACCAACAACCTCTCCGAAGGAAGCCAGATAGTAAAAGCTGGGTAGTGAAATGCCAAGGTTCCAACAGCTGATAATAAGATATACAAAGGAAAAGGAAACATGACCCATTCAAATAAATCACCACAAACTTATACTAAAGAAACTGAGATATTTGAATTACCAGACAAAGATATAAGAGTTCCAAAAATGGTCAGTGAGAGTGCACATAGACAACTTCAGGAAATCAGAAAACGATGTATGAACAAAATGAAATTATCAACAAAAAGATAGAACCTATTCAGAAGAATCACAGAAATCCTAAACCTGAAAATACGCAACTAAATTGAAAAAGACACTACAGTGGTTTAAAAACAGACTAGACCAGGTACAAGAAATAAATAGTGAACAGACAAAAGAGGGAAAAGAAGAAGAAAAATGAAAAAGGACAAAGGGAATTATGAAACACCATCATGTGTATCACCTGCATGTCAAACTAACAATAAATAAATGAAACAGATAACTATCAAGTACGTACCAACATAATAGTTCGCCTTGAAAAAATGAATAAATCTCTAGAAATATACAACTTACCAAGACTGAGTCAAGAAGAAATAAAAAAATCTGTACATAACTGTAAGTAGTAACGAGATTTAAGTATTTAAAAAAAAAACTCTCCAGTTGGACAAAACAGTGCAAAAAAATAAAATGAATAAAAAATGAGCCAGGTACAGTAACACATGTCTATCGTCCCAGCGACTCAGGAGGTTGAGGTAGCTTAGGAAGACAAGGCTACAGTAAGCCATAACCATGCCACTGCACTCCAGCCTGGGTGACAGACTGAGATCTTGACTCAAAAATAAACAAACAACACTCCCAAACAAAGAGACCAGAAACAGATGCATAATTCATCCTCACTTCGCAATTCTAGCAAACATTTGATGAAAAATTAACACTAATCCTTCTAAAAAGGTTCCAAGTAATAAAAGAGGGAATCAAAAAACTCACTCTTGGAGCCCACCATTGCTCTGATACCATTCATGCAATATATGCCGAGAATACAAAACTACAGACTAATATCCTTTTTAAATATTGATGAAAAAGTCCTCAGATAGGTGCAGTGGCTCATGCCTGTAATCCTAGCACTTTAGGAGGCAGAAGTGAGAGGAATGCCTAAGTGTGGGTTTGAACCTGGGCAACTTGGTGAGACCTCATCTCTACAATAAATCAAAAAATTAGTTACCTCCAGGAACTTCCACATGTCAAGCTATCCTGTCACTCTCTGAACCCTGTCCTTTTGGGTTTTCATAGAAGCTTCATTAAATAGGCAGGAATAATGAAATCACTGCCACTGGTGATCAAATTAAATTTCATCTCTTCTCCCTCTGGTAGTTGAGTGGAATTGTAAAACCCAACTCTTCAATCCTGTCTTACATTCCGGTGAAGTTATTTATTTATTTATTTATTTATCTATTTATTTATTTATTTATTTTTGAGTTGGAGTCTTCCTCCGTCATCCAGGCTGGAGTGCAGTGGCACACTCACAGCCAGCCCAGCAATGATCCTTCCACCTCGGCCTTCCAACTAGTCAGAACTACAGATGTGCACTACCATGCCTGGCTAAGTTTTTCATTTATTGTAAAGTTGAGGTCTCACCAAGTTGTCCGGGCTTGTCTCAAATCCATGGTTGTAGGCAATCAACTCACCTTGGCCTCCCAAAGTCCTGGGAAGACAGGCTGAGCCACCAAGCCTGGTCCCAGCGAAGCCTCTTAGTGGTTGCCAGCTATCAGCCAACACATTTGTATACAAATAATAAACACTCACAGCAGGTGTGGTGTCTCACATATGTAATTCCAGCACTTTCGGAGGCCGAGGCAAGAGGATTGCGTGAGCCAAAGGGTTCAAGATCAGCCTGGACAACTTGGCAAGATCTCATCTCCACAACAAATCAAAAAAATTAGCTGGGTATGGTGGAACACGCCTGTGTTTCCAGCTGCTTGGAAGGCTCAGACGGAAAGATCACCTGCGCCTAGCAGGTCAAATCTGCAGTGGCCACGAGTGTGCCACTGCACTTCAGCCTTGGTGTCAGAGTGAGACTCCACTCAAAACAAAAAAGTAAATATATAAAACACACACACACACATACTCTGGAGATTCTAAAGACTTTGGGCTTATTTTCCAGGAAACAGGGTCAAGGATCAGGTATACGTAAACTCTCAAATATTAGATCTGAATTAAGGATACCAATGTGTAATAAGGGACTCTGTGAGGTCTTCTAAATCAAGATACTACAAACAAACAGATATACAAAAAAGACAAGAAGCATGAAGGAAAGATTTCTGTTTCAAACTAAAAAACTATATAATCTAAGAAGAGACAACTGAGCATATAGATTAAGAATAAAACCAAGAATAAATATAAAACAGTTCCTAAAATACCTTTTCAGAAAATGGAGCAATGTATACAAATCCATCATTTTAAAAATGTATCCATTCCATGAAGGAATAAAACAAGCAGAGACTCATAAGAAATAAAATGGAAATACAAGGGGTTGTAATTTTCCCCAGATTTTCAAACTGTTAATAAAAACATGACAATAACTTTTGTTTAATAAGTGGGAGATCTCACATGGTGTTGGTGACAGATGACACCTTTGCAGCTCAGGGTAGAGACAGGATACTGCCAGATCTTTCACTACAGGATATGCCCCATCCTAGAAGAACCAGCACTCTTTCAACTGTGTAACCTAGGAAGCCTCTGATATCTGGAATGAAGACTGCATGCCCAGAAGCAACCAGTGTGGCATTCTTTACTTTTCTTTTCCTTTTTTTGTGTGTGGAATTCTTTATATCAGTGAAAAGACTGAAAGACCCACCTGTCTTCATTCAGAGAATGCTCCAAGGATATAGAAGAGAGAGCCATCAATGTCTCTTAACTTTGAAACATGCAAATTTTCAAAATGTGCAGGTTAAAATACTGCAACACAAATTCACTTGCTATGGCTGGGCCCAGTGACCCGAAATCCCAGCACTCTGGAGGCGGTGGCGAGAAATTTCCTGAGCTCAGCCTGGGCAACTTGGTAAGACCTCATCTCTACAACAAAATTTAAAAATTAGCTGGGCATGGTAGTGAACGCCTGTAGTTCCGGCTACTTAGAAGGCTGCAGCAGAAGGATCTTCTGAGCCCAGCAGGTCAGGCTATGGTACGCCGTAAGTGAGACTCCGACTCAAAAAAAAAACAACTCACAAAAACCTTTTAACCAGGTAAAAATACATTCTACAGGACTCTCATGGACTCTCCCCACAGAACAGAGAACAGTGGTTCCCCAATGCAATGTGAGGAGGTGTGGCTGGAAAGGAAGGATAATTTTTACTAGAAAACAAATGTATACATCATATCATGTTTATAAGAAGAGAAATAAAATGCTTACCAATAATTGGCAACAAGATTATGGTTTTATTCTCTCTAAAGGCATATAAGTGATGCTCCTAGGTCTTAGAAAAATTATAATCATCCTCACCTAAAACATATGTTGCACAAGGGTCCCTAAAGGAACACCAGTGTCCCTATGGTATGATCCTGTGAGTACAGTTTAATGGATCTCCTGTTGGTTGACATATTCTCTCACATATTAAAACAGATGATGGAATGAAACATCCTATGTCACTGAGGCCCCTGACTCAACTTTCCATCCCATTCCCAGTCATTAAGAGTGAACTCAAAAGCACAACGCCTTCCTTATTCAGCTTCAAATGTATTATCAAATCAAGCTCAAAATATTTACTCTCCTCAGTCTCGTATTCCAGAATTTACCAGATCCTTGTGCACACTGATGTATAACTGCCACATGCACATCCTCTAACCCTGATCTAGAGAGCTGATGTGGCCCCAAGACAACCCTGTTGCCCAAAAGATCTCATACAACAAGGCTCACACCCCATCTCCATCCACATCTCAATGAGCCCTTCCCAGGACCATGCTCCATGGAACTTCCTCATGTTTCACCACACTAGGTCATGGGGAGATGGAATCTAGGTGGAGACAAGAGGGACTGAGGGAAGACGGGGTGTGTGAGCAGACAGGAGAGTAAGGATGTTTCAGACCCAGAGGGGATGAGTAACTCCAACGCCTGAGATTTCACACAGGAAGGAGACAGGACAATCCACTGAGAAGGTCGCTTTACCGGAGACAGAGCCATCCCTAATGGCTTTTCTTGACTCCTCCTCCGCTTCGGGGCTTCTTCATGCACCATGAGGCTTTAGACGTCAATCCTAGATGGCAAAAACATACTGTTATTGCTCAGAATCAACACGTCCCTGTCCTATGCCTCAATCACAAACAGCAGCGACCTCGCCCTGTAGAAAGACTGTGTTTTGCTGCCCATTGCCCCAGAGGGAACACAAGGACAATAAACTCCTACAAAAAAAAAACCAAGTGAGTTTTTTGGCCCCTTTCTTCAGAACCTGCTCCCCTCCTGGAGGAGCCTACACACTCGCTTCAGCAGTCGGGAGCTGGACTGGACTGAGTGCCCATCCTGGAGACCCGGTCCTGATCAAATCCCATGAAGAGTACAGCCCTCCACCCACCTCTGTGTGGATCACAGACTGACGTCCGTCCTCAGAAATGGAGGACACAGGGCCTTGGTGCTCTATGCTGGAAAAGAAATCGAATCAACATAGAACATTAGGCTGGGCCCAACCTATTTGAATGAAAGTATCTGGTAAGAGGGCATAAGAGATATTTTCCAAAACACCTCAGGACTCTAATGAGAAGCCAGGATTGAGCTCCTCGCAGGGGGCAGGCCCAGCCCACCTCCCACCTTCTGGTTCTGTTCTCACCTTGTCATCTTTTTGTCGCCAGGATTCAGACAGCGAGAGACAAGGGAAAAGGAAAAATCAAATGCAGAGCAGGCAATATGGACCAGAGGTCAGGCTGAGGGTGTGGCTGGAATGTCAACTGGGGACACGGGAAGGCACAGAAGCCTCCACCAGGAAGATGACATCATAAGAACGACCTGGGGAAGGAAGGGTATTTGCACCTGCAGCTGAGGGTCAGAGGGTTCTATGCAGAGGGACAGCCCAATTGAAAGGCCTGAGGCAGGAGCAGCTTCCACCCCAGGAATAGGGGAGAGCCCCGTGTGGCTGGAGCAGAGCGAGGAGATGAACAGAAGAGAGATGAAGCCAGAGGGATCCTGGGCAGCAGATCAGGGAGGAACCAAAGCTCCAAACATTTTTCTCCCATACTTCAAAAAGGTTTTGGAAATATGCAATTCATCTTAAGTAAACAAACATTTTACCTTTTTCTATAAATAAATTGGCTCACAAATAATGTCACATCTTCTATATCTTAACTACATGTGAACAGTTTCAGCAAGGCCTAGGAAGAACAGGCTGGCCCTCATCTGAGATGTGCAGGATTGCAGGGAACGCGTTTGGAGTTTAGGAAGTTATTACTGGACACGTGAAGGGAGAGAAGATTGTTAGACATCCCATGAGAGTTTAGGGGACAGCTGGACCCAGGTTCAGGGGAGAGTTCTGCAGGCCTAATGGAGACATGCAGATCGGTTTAAATCCAGGAGATAAGATGACAAGGAAAGGCAGTGTGTGCAGATAGAAACGAGAAAATGTTCAAGGACTGAGGCGGGGTCATGCCACATTCAGAGAAAAGGAAGATCAGGAGACACCAGAAGAGGAAAGCAGGAAGTGACTAGGGAGGCAACAAGGAAATTAACACAAAGAGTTTCTAAATATTAATGGCATCTGCTCAAAGCCAAGATAACAGAGAAAGTGTTCATCCTGACACATGCAGTTCATAGGCAAAAAAATTAAATATTGGATTTAGAAATGGGAGGATACTGGGGACTGAAAAACAAAGGATCAGCGAAATGTTGGATGTGAAACCTTGATTCAAGGACGAATTCAAGGGTTCAAGCAAGAACTCAAAAAATGTAAGAAGTTTTTAATGCATTATGCTTGGAGCATAGAAGTGGGTAACTTACTACAGAGAAAAGTAGTTAGGAGAATCTTTTGTTTTAAAGATGAAAGAATGTAAAAAAAAAGGCAGTGTGTGTGTGTGTGCCTGTGTCTGTTTTAATGGACAACACCTCCATCTGAGTACGCTGATCCAAATAATTCCCTAGATGTAAAATTGATAATGCCTTGGAAGAAGTAGGCCATACTGTCTTGAGACTGCAAGGGAGGCTGGCACATGAGACACGATCATAGGGTCAGCAACAGCCAGGAGCACGGACAGACCATTCCCAGTCACTATGGTGATCTCAGGCCTTGAGACAGGAGGGTAGGCAGGATGGAAAACATCCCTTCCCTTCACTGTATGAGATGCGAAAAACCCAAACTGCTGTGACCACTCTCACACTCAGTACCGAATACTTCACCTCTAGTGACCAAAACATGTGTACGGTTTTTCCTACCCTTACCAGTCCTCCAGTGGACTCCCAGTTGAGGGTCTTACAATTTATCTCAATTCTACCCCTATCTACAGGATAACATCAAACCCACACGTTAAAGGCTCAGTTCCACAAGGCTGCCCCCTCACATGCAGGCATCATTGCCACTTTCTGACTCACCTCCTAAATATTGTGGTTTCTTCACCCCCTCCTTGGATTTAACTAAGTTGCTAGGACAGTTCTTACAAGCAGTTCTTCTGTATCCTTCTGTGAGCCACTCAGTAAAATAAATTTAACCAAGGGAGGGGGTAAGGAAAGTGTCATATTTTTTTTGAGCCAGAGTCTTACTCTGTCACCCAAGGCTGGAGTGCAG
>NW_007260973.1:0-9020 GCF_000164805.1 Carlito syrichta
TACGAATTGGTCATTTCAGGTCATTTCAGGACTCCAGCAACATTCTGGTTCTCTTGAAAGTTGGAAACGGGTATCGGGCACTCCAAGTACGTTAGGTTCCTCAGAACAACTAAGGCCAGATTCCAGGACAAAAAGAATCTTCTTGCCATATTTGGATGCAACTGTGGTCTTAAGGTGAACCCTGTAATCCTTCCTCTTCTGTGTATCTTTTTATTTTGAGAGGGGACAAGGGCATTGCAGTTGCTAAATGTTTAGTATGTATTTTTAAAGTTAACGTGGAATCATTCATTCCATGGCCGTAGGAAACATTTTGGCAACTGTGTTTTTGTATACAGGGTTTGGATTCCACATCAGGGAAAATCAGGGCATCTTGCTGAGAAAAAAAAAAATTTCCGGTTCTAGGATTTCTCATTATCCGAAATCTGCAGGGCCTCTTGATAAAGTTTAATCAGCAATCTGGGCTTCAGGATCCCTACATTTTTCACAGCTACTTGCATCGTGGATACACTAAATCTGTCAGTACAGATCCACAGGAACTTTCTGGTCCTCTTGTTAGTTGTAATCAAGGATCTGGCCCTACAAATCCTTTTATGTCCTAGGAACATCTACGGCCATAATCAAGTTCCCCAGAATCAAAAGACACATTGGTATTAAATCCCTCGATTCAGGTGACCTCAAGCTATAGAAAATTCTTTTGAGCGGGCAGGTCGGAATTGGGGTGCTTGATTTTGAAGTTTCCACATTTTTGGGAGGTCTTGTGAAGGGGAACCGGGAATGTTGGATTCCAGTTCCCAAAGAACATTATGGGCTTCTTTCTCTTGATATCCAAACAACTGGAATTCTCGATCACCAGGAACTGTCTCGGCATCCTACAGAGTGAAGCGAGATGTTGGGTAATGGGAATCATAATATACAGTAAACTACACATCATATTCCTAAGGAAGTATAAGGAATCTTCTTTATATGCGTCCTGAAACCCGAAAACTACAGGCCGTCTTCCTCGGAGGTAACCACCAATCAGATTTTTGAAGTAGGAATCTGGGCAATGGGAGTCCTCATGTACAGGAAACTTCACTACCAATTGCTAAGTAAGAATAAGGAATCTGCGTTACTCGTGTCCTCAATCCCAAAAAACTTCAGGTCGTCTTGCTATGGGCAAAACACGAATCAGGGTGTTTTAAGCATGAATCTGACGATGCAGTCCTTATATACAGGCAACTACATGACCTTTTGCAAAGAAAGAATAAGGAATCTGGTTTACACGAGTCCTCAATCCCAGAAATCTTCAGGGCATCTTGGAATGGGCTAAAAAAATTCAGAGTTTCGAAACAGGATCTATGTAATAAGAGTCCTATTATACAGGAAAATACATGGCCTCTTGTCAGGGAAGAAAAAGAATCGGGGTTATAGCAGTCCTTAGTCCTAAAAATCAACAGGCCATCTGCTGTGTGATAAACAAGAATCAGGTTTTAAAAGCTGCACCATAGGTAATAACATTCCTCAAATACATAATCTACACAATCTCTTGCTGAGGAGAAATAAGAAACCTGTTTTACACGGTTCCTCCTTCACAATATCTACATGATATCTTGCTAAAGGCTAAACAAGAATCAGAGTTTCTAAACAGGCTTCTTGGGAAAGGGATTCCTCATATACAGGACATTACATGGAACCTCGCTATGCAAGAATAAGGAAACTGTGATACACTAGTCCCCAATCCGAAAAATTCTCAGGGTGTTTGGTACGGGATAAATAAGAATCAGGACTTCGAGCTTGTCTCATGTTTTGGAGATATTTGTCTTGTGGGTATTATGAATCAGTCTTTTCAGGACTCCAGCAACATTCAGGTCCTCTTGAGAGTTGTAAACGGGTATCTGGTAGTAAAAGTCCCTTCGGTTCCTCGGGACAACTAAGGCCAAAGTCCCGGAACAAATGTATCTTCCAGCCGTATTTGGATGTAACTCTGGTCTTAAGAAGAACTTGGCAATTCTTAAATTTCCGTTTGTTCTTTTATTTGGAGAGGGGCCGAGGGTTTTGCAGTTGCCAAATATTTAGTATGAATTTTTAAAATGTAACCAGGAATCATGGATTCCAAGTCCCTAGGAAACATCTGGGCATCTGCATTTTTGTACAGAATTTTGGAATCCACATAGACAAGGAAAATCAGGGCATCTTGCTGAGAACGGAAATGGAATCAGGTTCTTGAAGTTCTCAATCGCCTTAATCTGCAAGGTCTCTTGAAAAGGTTTTATCAGCAATCTGGGCATCTATGTCGTCACATTTTTAGGGTGTTCTTAGAAAAGGGAACCAGGAATCTTGGGTTCCAGTTCCACAAGAACTTTATGGGATTCTTTCTCTTGATATGCAGGCATCTGGAATTCTAGGTCAGCAGGAAATGTCTTGGCGTCTTGTTGAGAATGAAGCAGGAATTTCAGTAATGGTAGTCCTCATATACAGAACACTACACGACCTATTGGTATGGAAGAATAATGAATCTTGGGTACACGAATCCTTCATCAAAAAACCTATAGAGCCTCTTGCTAAGAGATAACCACCAATCAGGTTTTGGGCGTAGGAATCTGGATAATGGGAGTCCTCATATACAGGAAACTGCACTGTATATTGCTAAAGAAGAATAAGGAATCTGGTTTACACGTGTCCACAATCCCTAAAAAAAATTCAGTGGTTCGTGCTAAGGGCTTAACACGAATTTCGGTTTTAGAAGCATAATTTAGTGAAATGAAATACTCATATACAGGCAACTACATGGACTTTTCCTAAGAAAGAATAAGGAATTTGGGTGACATGGGTTCTCAATCCCAAAAAAACTACACAGCCTCTTCTAAAGGTCTAAACAAGCATCAGGGTTTTAAGCATATTTTAAGCACGAATCTGGGGAAATGGAGTCCTTATATACAGGCAACCGCATAACCTTTTGCTAAAAAAGAATAAGGAATCAGATTTACACTAGTCCTCAATCCCAAAAATCCACAGGGAATCTTGGAATGGGCTAAAAAAGAATCAGTGTTTCGAAACAGAATCTATGTTATGAGAGTCCTAATATACAGGAAAATACACCACCACTTGCCAAGGAAGAAAAATAATCGAAGTTATAGCAGTCCTCAGTCTATGTATCTGGGAAAGGAAGTACTCATATACAGGCAACTGCACAGCTGTTGCAAAAATAAGAAATCTGGGTTATACGAGTCCTCAGTCCTGACAATCTGCAGGCATCTTGCTGACGGCTAAAGAAGAATCAAGGAATTCAAGGCATGAATGTGGGTAATAGCAGTCCTCATATACAGGAAAAAAAATGGCCTCTTGCTAAGAAAAAAAGAAGAAATCTGCTTTACACGGTTTCTCTATCAAAAAATCAACATGGCGTCTTACGAAGGACTAAACAAGAATCAGGGTTTCGAAACAGGAATCTTGGGAAAGAGAGCCCTCACAAACAGGACACTACAAGGCCTCCAACTAAGGACGAATAAAGAATCTTTCTTGTACGAGACTTCAATCCAAAAATTCCCAGGGTGTCTGCTATGGGACAAACAATAAACAGGGCTCTGAGCTCCTCAAATGTTTAGGAGCAATTTTTCATGCAGATATTATGAATCGGTCATTTCAGGACTCCAGCAACTTTCTGGTCCTCTTGAAAGTTTTAAACGCGTATTGGGCACTCCAAGTCCGTTAGGTTCCTTGGAACAACTAATGCCAGATTTCAGGAAAAAAAGAATCTTTTGGCCATAATTGGATGTAACTCTGTTCTTAAGGTGAACCCTGTAATCATTCTCCTTCCGTGTCACTTTTTATTTTGAGAAGGGACAAGGGTTTTGCAGTTGCCAAATGTTTAGTACGTATTTTTAATGTTAATGTGGAATCATTGATTCCACGTCCCTAGGAAACTTCTGGGCATCTGACTTTTTGTATACAGAGTTTGGAAACCACATCGATAGGGAAAATCAGGGCATCTTGCTGAGAACGAAAAGAATATCCGGTTCTAGGAGTTCTCATTATCCGGAATCTCCAGGGCCTCCTGAGAAGGTTTAATCAGCAATCTGGGCTTCTGGGTCCCTACATTTTTCAGAGCTACTTGCACCGTGATACACTAAATCTGTCAGTACAAATCCACAGGAACTTTCTGTTCCTCTTGTTAGTTGTAATCAAGATCTGGCCCTACAAATCCTTTTGTATTCTAGGAAAATCTACGACCATAATCATGTTCCCCAGAATCAAAAGGCATATTGGTATAAAATCCCTCGATTCAGGTGAACTGAAGCTACAGAAAATTATTTGGGTGGGCAGGTCGTTATTGGAATATTGGGTTTTGAAGATTCCACATTTTGGGGAAGTATTGTGAAGGGGAACCAGGAATCTTGGATTCCAGTTCGCAAAGAACAATGTGGGCGTCTTTCTCTTGATATCCAAACAATTGGAATTCTCTTTCACAAGGAAATATCTCGTCATCCTGCAGAGTGAAGTGGGATGCTGGGTAATGGGAATCGTCATATACCGGATACTACACGTCATATTTCTAAGGAAGTATAAGGAATCTTGGTTATATGATTCCTCAAACCCAAAAACTAATGTCCCTCTTCCTCAGAGGTAACCACGAATCAGGAATTTGAAGTAGGAATCTGGGTTATAAGAGTCCTCACATACAGGAAAGAAAGAATAAGGAATCTGGTTAACACGAGTCCTCAATCCCAAAAACATACAGGGCATCTTGGAAAAGGCTAAAAAAGAATCAGAGTTTCGAAATAGGATCTATGTAATGAGAGTCCTAATATAGAGTAAAATACATGGCCCCTTTCCAAGGAAGAAAAAGCACCGGGGTTATAGCACTCCTCAAGCCTAAAAATCAACAGGTCATTTGCTGTGGGCTAAGAAAGAATCAGGGTTTAGAAGCTGCAACATAGGTAATAGCAGTCCTCAAATACAGAATCTACACGATCTCTTTCTAAGGAGAAATAAGAAAACTGTTTTACACGGTTCTTCCGTCACAATATCTACATGACATCTTGCTAAGAGCTAAACAAGAATCAGGGTTTCCAAACAGGGTTCTGGGGAAAGGGAGTCCTCAAATACAGGATTTTACACGGACTCTCGCTAAGGAAGAATAAGAAATCTGTGACACACTAGCCCCAATCCGAAAAATTCTCAGGGTGTTTTTCTATGGCATAAACAAGAAGCAAGGCTTCGAGCTCGTCTCATGTTTCGGAGATATTTGGCTTGTGGGTATTATGAATCAGTCTTTTCAGGACTCCAGCAACATTCTGGTCCTCTTGAGAGTTGTAAACGTTTAACTGGTAGAACAAGACCCTTAGGTTCCTCGGGAAAGCTAAAGACAGAGTCCCGGAACAAATATATCTTCTTGTCGTATCTTCTTGGATGTAACTCTGGTCTTAAGATGAACTTGGCAATTCTTAAATTTCCGTTTGTACTTTCATTTGGAGAGGGGCTGAGGGTTTTGCAGTTGCCTAATATTTAGAACGAATTATTAAAATGTAACCAGGAATCATGGATTCCACATCCCTAGGAAACATCTGGGCATCTGCATTTTTGTATACAGAGTTTTGGAATTCACATAAAGAGGGTAAATCAGGGCATCTTGCTGAGAACGAAATGGGAATCCGGTTCTTGGAGTTCTCAATCGCCTAAATCTACAAGGTCTCTTTATAAGGTTTAATCAGCAATCTGGGCTTCTGTGTCGCCACATTTTTAGGGTGTCTTTTGAAAAGGGAACCAGGAATCTTGGGTTCCAATTCCACAAGCCCTTTTTGGGAGTCTTTCTCTTGATATGCAATCAACTGGAATTCTAGGTCACCAGTTAATGTCTCAGTATCTTGCTGAGAATGAAGCAGGAATTTCACTAATGGGAGTCCTCATATAAAGAACACTTCACGACCTATTGCTATGGAAGAATAAGGAATCTTGGTTACACGACTCCTCCATCACAAAAACCTACAGAGCGTCTTGTTAAGAAATAACCACCAAGCAGGTTTGGGAGTAGGAGTCTGGGAAATGGGAGTCCTCCTATCCAAGAAACTGCACTGTCTATTGCTAAGGAAGAATAAGGAATATGGTTTATACGTGTCCTCAATCCCAAAAAGAACTTCACGGTATCTTGCTAAGCGTTAAACACGAATTTGGATTTTTGAACCATAACCTAGAGCAATGAAAACCTCATATACAGGCAACTGCATGGACTTTTCTTAAGAAAGAATGAGGAATCTGGGAGACACATGTTCTCCATCCCAAAAAAACTACATGGCATCTGCCTAAGGTCTAAACAAGTATCAGGTTTACTAAACATGTATGTGGGAAGGGGAATACTCCTATAAAGGCTACTGTACGTCTGTTGCTGAAAATAAGGAATCTGGGTTATACAAGTCCTCAGATCTGAAAATCTGCAGGGCATCTTCTTGATGGCTAAAGAAGAATCAGGGATTCAAGGCATGAATGTGAGTAATAGCAGTCCTCATATACAGCAAACTACATGGCCTCTTGCTAAGAAAAAAGAAGAAATCTGTTTTACACGGTTGCTCTATCAAAAAATCTACATGGCGTCTTACTAGGGGCTAAACAAGAATCATGGTTTCGAAACAGGAATCTAGGGAAAGAGAGTCCTCACATACAGGACACTACACAGCCTCTAACTAAGATGAATAAAGAATATTTGTTGTACGAGTCCTCATTCCAAAAAATTCCCAGGGTGTCTGCTATGGTACAAACAAGAAACAGGGCTTCGAGCTACCCAAATGTTTTGGAGCAATTTAGCATGCGGATATTATGATTTGGTCATTTCAGGACTCCAGCAACATTTTGGTCCTTTTGAAAGTTGTAAACGAGTATCAGGCACTCCATGTCCGTTAGGTTCCTCAGAACAAAAAAGGCCATATTTCAGGACAAAAGGAATCTTCTTGCCATATTTGAATGTAACTCTGGCCTTAAAGTGAAACCTGTAATCTTTCCCCTTCTGTGTCTCTATTTTATTTTGAGAGGGGACAAGGGTTTTGCAGTTTCCAAATGTTTGGTATGTGTTTTTAAATTTAAAGTGGAAACATTTATTCCACATCCCTAGGAAACTTCTGGGCATCTGTCTTTTGTATATAGAGGTTGGGATTCACATCGACAGGGAAAATCAGGGCATCTTGATGATGACGAAAAGAATATCCGGTTCTATGAGTTCTCATTTTCCGAAATCTCCATGGCCTCTTGATAAGGTTTAATCAGCAATCTGGGCTTCTGGTTCCCTACATATTTCAGAACTACTTGCTCCGTGGATACACTAAATCTGTCAGTACAATCCACAGGAACATTCTGGTACTCTTCTTAGTTGTAATCCCGGAACTGGCCCTAGAAATCCTTTTTGTGTCCTATGAAAATCTATGACCAAAATCATGTTCCCCAAAGTCAAAAGGCATATTGGCACAAAATCCCTCGATTCAGGTGAAACAGGAATGAAACAGGAATTTCAGTAATGGGAGTCCTCATATACAGAAAACTACACGACCTGTTGCTATGGAAGTATAAGGAATCTTGGTTACACGAGGCCTCCATCCCAAGAACCTACAGACCGTCTTGCTAAGAGATAACCACCATTCAGTTTTAGGAGTAGGAATCTGGAAAGGAGTCCTCACATACAGGAAACTGCACTGTGTATTGCTAAAGGAGAATAAGGAATCTAGTTTACAAGTGTTCTCCATCCCAATAAATCTATAGGGTTTCTTGCTAAGGCTAAACACGAATTTGGTTTTTTGATGCATAAACTAGGGAAATCAAATCCTCATATACAGGCAAATGCAATGACATTTCCTACGAAAGAATAAGGAAAGTGGGTGACATGCTTTCTCAATCTACAAAAAATGTATAAGGCGTCATTCTGAGATCTAAACAAGAATCAAGCTTTCGACGCATGTATCTGTGTACAGGAGTACTCATATACAGGTAACTGCCCGACTGTTAATAAAAATAAGGAATCCAGGTTATACAAGGCCTCGGTCCTTAAAACATACAGGGCATCTTGCTGATGGCTAAAGAAGAATCAGGGATCCGAGGCATGAATATTGGTAATAGCAATCCTCATATACACGAAACTACATGGCCTCTTGCTAATAAAAGGAAGAAATCTATTTTCCACTGTTCCTCTATCAAAAAATCTACATGACTTCTTACTAAGCGCTAAACAAGAATCAGGGTTTCGAAACATGAGTCAAGGGAAAGTGAGTCCTCACATACAGGACACTACATGGCCTACTATGTATGAATAAAGAATCATTGTTGTACGCGTCCTCAATTCAAAAAATTCCCAGGTTGTCTGCTATGGGACAAACAAGAAACAGATCTTGGAGCTCCCCAAATGTTTCAGAGCAATTTAGCATTCAGATATTATGAATCGGTCATTTCAGGACTCCAGCAACATTCTGGTTCTCTTAAAAGTTGAAAAGGGTATTAGGAAATCCCGTTCTAGGAGTTCTTATTTTCTGGAAACTACAGGGCCTCTTGATAAGGTTTAATCAGCAATCTGGAATTCTGGGTCCCTACATTTTCTGTGCTGCTTGCTCTGTGGATACACTAAATCTGTCATTACACATGCTCAGGATCTTTCTGGTCCCCTTGTTAGTTATAATCATGGATATGGCCCTAGAAATCCTTTTGTTTCCTGGGACCATCTACGACCATAATCATATTACCCAGAATCAAAAGGTATATTTATACAAAATTCCTCGATTCAGGTGACCTCAAAGTACAGAAAATTCTTGTGGAGGGCAGGTAGGAATTGGGATTTTGCGTTTGGAATATTCCACAAATTGGGGAGGTCTTGTGAAGGGGAACCAGAAATCTTGGATTCCAGTTCCCAAAGAACATTATAGACGTCTTTCTCTGGATATCCAAAAAACTGGAATTCTCAGTAACCAGGAACGGTCTCGGCATCCTGCAGAATGAAGCAGGAAGCTGGGTAATGAAAGTCATCTTTACAGGAAACTACACGTCATATTGCTAAGGAAGTATCAGGAATC
>NW_007260974.1:0-11296 GCF_000164805.1 Carlito syrichta
ATATGAGGACTGCTATTACCTATGTTGCAGCTTCTAAACCCTGATTCTTGTTGAGCCCACAGCAGATGGCCTGTTGATTTTTAGAACTCAGGACTGCTATAAACCCAATTCTTTTTCTTCCTTGGCAAGGGTCTGTATATTTTCCTGTATAAGAACTCTCATTACATAGATCCTGCTTCGAAACTCTGATTCTTTTTTAGCCCTTTCCAAGATGCCCTGTAGATTTTTGGGATTGAGTTCTCGTGTAACCTAGATTCCTTATTCTTTCTTAGCACAAGGTCATGTTGTTGCCTGTATATAAGGACTCCATTTCCCCAGATTCATGCTAAACACACCCTGAATCGTGTTTAGCCCATAGTAAGACGACCTGAAGTATTTTTGGGATTGAGGACAGGAGTAACGCAGATTCCTTATTCTTACTTAGCAATAGGCAGTGAAGTTTTCTGTATGTGAGGACTCCCATTACCCAGATTCCTACTTCAAATCCTGATTCGTGGTTACCTCTTAGGAAGATGGCCTGTAGTTTTTTGGATTGAGGACTCATGTAACCAAGATTCCTTATACTTCCTTAGCAATATGACTTACAGTTTCCTGTTTATGACGGCTCCCATTACACAGCTTTCTGCTTCACTCTGCAGGATGCCGAACAGTTCCTGGTGACCGAGAAATCCAGTTTTTTGGATATCAAGAGAAAGACTCCCATAATGTTCTTTGTGAACTGGAATCCAAGATTCATGGTTCCTCTTCACAGACCTCCCCAAAATGTGGAAACTTCAAAACCAAACATCCCAATTCCGACCAGCCCACCCACATGAATTTTCTGTAGTTTGAGGTCACCTGAATCAAGGGATTTTGTACCAATATGCCTTATGATTCTGAGGAACATAATTATGGTCATAGATGTTCCTAGGACACAAAAGGATTTGTAGGGCCAGATTCTTGATTACAACTAACAAGAAGACCAGAAAGTTCTTCTGGATCTGTAATGACAGATTCAGCATATCCACGGAGCAAGTGGCTCTGAAAAATGTAGGGACCCAGAAGCCCAGATTGCTGATTAAACCTTATTCCAGAGGCCCTGTAGATTCTCGTTAATGAGAACTACTAGAACCGGATTTCCTTTTCGTTCTCAGCAAGATACCCTGATTTTCCCTGTCTATGTGGAATCCAAACTCTGTATATAAAAAGACAGATGCCCAGAAGTTTCCTAGAGACGTGGAATCCATGATTCCTGGTTACATTTAAAAATACGTACTAAACATTTGACAATTGCAAAACCCTTGTCCCCTCAAAATAAAAAGGGAAACAGAAGGGAAGGATTACAGGGTTCACCTTAAGACCAGAGTTACATCCAAATATGGCAAGAAGATTTTTTTTGTCCTGGAATCTGACCTTAGTGTTCTGAGGAACCTAACTGACTTGGAGTGCCCGATACCCGTTTACAACTTTCAAGAAGACCAGAATGTTGCCAGAGTCCTGAAATGACTGAATTGTTATATCTGCATTTTAAATTGATCCAAAACAGTTGGAGAGCTCGAAGCCCTGTTTCTTGTTTGTCCCATACCAGACACCCTGGGAATTTTTTGGATTGAAGACTCGTACAACAGAGATTCTTTATTCATCCTTAGTTGGAGGCCATGTAGTGTCCTGTATGTGAGGAATCCCTTTCCCTAGATTCCTGTTTCGAAACCCTGATTCTTGTTTAGCCCTTAGTAAGACATCATGTAGATTTTTTTTAATCTCTCCTTTGATTTTCTTTTTTTTTCTAATTTATTTTTTTAATATGAAGTTTTGGGGTACAGTTAAGGATTAGTTATACAATTGTGTTTCATTCAGGCACCCTGTTGATATGGGGTGTTTGCCCATTCCTAGACATATATTTCCTACTGTTAATCCCATCTCCCTCCCCCCACCATAGTTTCCTAGTATGGTGAGTCATTTTCGTATAGTATTGCATTGGATGTTTAAGGTCGATTATATGAGTGAGAACATGTGACATTCGGATCTTTGTTTCTGTGAGAGGTCACTCTGTATTATAGATTCTAGTTCCATCCAGGTTGCTGTGAAATTCATGATTTTTTTTATGGTTGCGTAGTATTCCATCGTGTATATGTACCACATTTTTAAAATCTAGTCCTCTTTTGATGGGCAGCATGGCTGTTTCCAGGTTCTTTCTATTTTGAACAACGCTGCGATAAACATGCGCGTGGAGGTATCTTTTTTATGGCGTGATTTGTGTTCTTCAGGATATATTCCCAGTATGGGGATTGCAGGGTCTTATGGGAGGTTGGGTATTTAGAGCTTTTAGGAATTGCCACACTGCTTTCCACAGAGATTGCACTACTTTACACTCCCACCAACAGTGTAGAAGTGTTCCCTTTTCACCACACCCTCTCCAGCAGCTGTTACCTTTTGACTTGTTGATAACTGCCATTCTGACTGTGGTTAGGTGGTATCTCAGTGTGGTTTTGACTTGCATCTCCCTGATGATTAGTGAGGTTGAACATTTCTTCATGTGTTTGTTGGCTGCTCAGATGTCTTCCTTTGTGAAGTGTCTGTTCATATCCTTTGCCCATTTTATAATGGGGTTGTTTGTTTTTTTTTTTCAGCACGTTTGAGTTCCTTGTAGATCCAGGATATTAAGCCATTGTCAGACCTGAAGTTGGTAAATACTTTTTCCCAGTCTGTAGGCTGTCACCCTGCTCTCTTGATGGTTTCTTTGGCTTTGCTGAAGCTTGCCAGTTTAATAAGTCTCACTGTCTATTTCTCTCTATGAGCTGTGGGTTTGGGTTTAATTCAGGAATTGGATGCCAGTTCCGATTTCCATGAGGGTATTCCTTCATTTTCTAAGGTTCTTATGGTTTGAGGTTTTACATTTAGGTCTCTGATCCATTTGGAATTAACATTTGTGAATGGGGATAGATAGAGGTCCTGTTTCAATCTTCTGCATGTGGTCAGCCAGTTTTCCCAGCACCATTTACTGAATAGGTTCTCCTCTCCCCAGTGGTAGGTGGTGGAGGTTTTGTCAAAGGTGAGTTGGTTGAGACATTGACGTTTTGCTTCTGGAATCTAAATTCTATTCCATTGATCTATATGCCTGTTCCTATACCAATACCAAGCTGTTTTGATGATTGTAGCTTTATAGCAAAATTTGAAGTGTGGTAATGTGATACCACCTGCTTTGTTTTTCTTTGCTGAGGATTGTTCTGGCTATTCTTGGACGTTTGTGTTTCCATATGAATTCCTGCATTGTTTTTTCTAGGTCTGAGAAGAATGTTTCTGGTAATTTGATGGGTATTGCATTGAATTTGTAGATTGCCTTAGGAAAGATGGACATCATCACAATGTTGACTCATCCAGTCCATGAGCATGGGATATTTTTCCACTTGTTTGTGTCAACTTTGATTTCTTTGAGCAGTGTTTTGTAGTTTTCCTTGTAAAGGTCTTTCACGTCTCTGGTTAGGAAGATACCAAGTTATTTCATTTTTTTGTGGCTATTGTGAATGGAATTGTGGTTTTTACTTGGGTTTCTGTTTGTTTATTATTGTTGTAGAGAAATGCGATTGTCTTTTGTACATTTATTTTGTAACCTGAGACTTTGCCAAAGGCCTTTATCAGTGTAATGAGGTTTTTGACAGATTCTCTTGGGTTTTCAAGGTACACAATCATATCATCTGCAAAGAGAGATAACTTGACTTTCTGTTTTCCTATTTGGATACCCCTGATTGCCTTCTCTTCTCTGATTGCTCGAGCCAGGACTTCCAATACTATGTTGAACAGGAAGGGTGAGAGTGGGCATACTTGTCTTGTTCCAGTTTTCAGGGGAAATCGTTCTAATTTTTGTCCATTTAGGAGTATGCTCGCTGTGGGTTTCTCGTAGATGGCTTTTACTATTTTGAGGTATGTTCCCCATATGCCTAGATGTTCAAGGGCTTTTATCAAGAAGGTGTGCTGGATTTTATCAAAAGTTTTTTCTGCATCTAATGATATCATGTAGTTTTTGGTTTGACATCTGTTGATGTATTTAATAACATTTATGGTTTTACGAATGTTGAACCAGCCTTGCATCCCAGGAATGAAGCCTACTTGGTCATGATGGATGATTTTTGAGATTTATTGCTGAATCCGGTTTGCTAGGATCTTGTTGAGAATTTTAGCATCTATGTTTATCAAAGATATTGGCCTGTCGTTCTTTTTCTTTGCTGGATCTTTACCTGGCTTGGGTATCAATGTGATGTTGGCTTCGTAAAATGATTTGGGGAGCATACCATATTTTTCAATCGCCTGGAATACCTTCAGTAGGATTGGTATCAGCTCCTCCTTAAATGTCTTGTAGAATTCTGCTGGAAAGCCATCTGGTCCAGGGCTTTTTTTTGTAGGAAGTTTTCTTATTATGTAGTCGATTTCCTTGATTGTTATTGGTTTATTTAGGATCTCAATTTCTTCTTCTTCCAACTTAGGTAGGTTGTGTGATGTGAGAAAGTCCTCCATTTCCTTAAGGTTTTCAAGTTTGTTTCCATACATGTTTACATAGTAGTCTCTAATGATCTTTTGTATTTCTTCAGGGTCAGATGAGACTTCATCTTTTGTGTTTCTCATTGTGCTTATTTGGTTTTTTTTCTCGTTTTTCCTTGGTCAGTCTAGCTAGGGGACCATCGATCTTGTTTATTCTTTTGAAGAACCAGCTTTTTGTTTCATTGATTTTTTCTATTATCTTTTTGTCTTCTAGGTTCTGGATTTGGGCTTTTATTTTGTTGATCTGGATTCTTTTGCTGAAATTAGGGTTTTTGTGGTCTTGCTTTTCCAGCTTCTTTAGGTGACTTGTTAGGTTGTTAATTTCTGTTCCTTTCATTTTCCTCATGTGTTTTTGTAGGGATATAAATTCCCCTCTTATTACAACTTTTAAGGCATCCCAGAGATTTTGGTAATATGTTTCTTCATTTTCATTTGTTTCCAGGTATCTTTTGATCTCTGTTTTGATTTCATCATTGACCCAGGAGTTGTTTAGTGTCCATGTCTTTGTGGGTTTTGGGGGAACTTTGTTGTTGTCAATGTTTATTTTTATTCCACTGTGGTCTGAGAAGGTGCATGGTAGAATTTCAGTCCTTTTAAATTTGCTTATGCTTGATTTGTTTCCAATTATGTGGTCGATCTTAGAATATGTTCCATGCGATGATGAGTAGAATGTGTATTCTGTGTTCTTTGGATGGAGTGTTCTGTAGGTACCAATTAAGTCCATTTGGTCCAGAGTTTCATTGAGGTTCCGGATCTCCTTGCTGAATTTATGTCCTGATGATCTGTCTAGATGTTGTGAGTGGTGTATTAAAGTCCCCAGTTATTATGGTGTTAGAGTCAATGTCTTTCTTTAGTTTTTCTAGAATTTGCTTTATGAATGTTGGCGCACCTATGTTGGGTGCATATATGTTTAGGATAGATAATTCTTGTTGATGGAGTGAACCTTTTATCATTATGTAGTGGCCCTCTGTATCTTTTTTAATTTTTGATAGCTTAAATGGTATTTTGTCTGAAATTAGGACCGCGACTCCTCCTTTCTTTTGTGTTCCATTCGCCTGAAAATTTGTTTCAGATCCTCTTACTTTGAGTCTGTGTATGTCCTTTCTAGTGAGATGGGTCTCTTGAAGGCAGTATATTGTTGCCTGGTGATATTTTATCCATTTTGTCATTCTATGTCTTTTCTGTGGTGCGTTTAGTCCATTCACATTCAGACTAATTTTTGAAATGTGAGAGTTTGTCCCTATCATGGAGTTCTTATTGAGTTGTTGTTCTTCCACTTGTTTTTTTCTTTTCTTTTTGTCTTTCTTTTGGTTTTGGGGTTGGGTCGTGTATATTTTATTATTTTCCCTGTACTCTTGTGAAGAACGTTGTTCTTTTTTCCTTTTCTTCTGTGTTTAGTAATTTCTTAAGTGTTTCATGTAGAGATGGTTTGGTGGCTGCATAAGTTCTTAGGGATTGGATATCTGGGAAAGATTTTAATTCTCTCTCACTGATGAAGCTTAGCTTGACCGGGTAGGTTATTCTTGGTTGAAATTGTTTATCTTTTAGGGCTTTGAAGATAGGGCTCCAGGCTCTCCTAGCCTGCAGGGTTTCTGTAGATAAATCTGCTGCTATTCTGATTGATCTTCCATGGTAGGTGACCTGGCCTTTTTCTCTTGCTTGTCTTTAGGATTTTTTCTTTTGTGTCTACTTAATTTAGGCGAATTTTTATGTGTCTAGGAGTTGGTCTTCTCATTTGTTGTCTTGCAGGGGTTCTCTGAATCTCTTGGGTTTGAATTTTTGCATCACTGAGATAAGGGAAATTTTTCTTGAATGATCTCATGGAAAGTTTGTTCCAATGTGGTCTCTGTTTCTCTTTCTGCCTCGGGAGTCCAATTATTCTTAGGTTAGGCCTCTTGAGGTAGTCACTCATCTCTTCAAGGTTTAGTTCTGTCTTTTTGAGCTTATTTTCTGTGTTTTTAAGAGTTTGGGTTATTTGTATATTTTGGTCCTCAAGCTCTGAGATTCCTTCTTCTGCTTGGGTAATTCTGCTTTCCATGCTTATCAATTTGTTATTTATTTCATACACAGTATTCTTTATTACTGTTATCTCAGATATCAGCTCCTTCCTAGTTTCTTCTTGTGTCTCCTCAATTCTTTTTACTCTCTCCATTATTGTTTTGATATCTACATTTGAAGTTTGAGACCCTGCATTCTGGGGGCTTTTCTTTGTTTGCATTCCAAAGTCAGTTTTCTCAGTGTCTGCTCTCCCAGGCGTCTGGGTGAGACCCATATGCTTCTTTTGCTTTTTCTTCATTTCTGTAGATTTTTCTCCCTCTCCCACTTTCCCTCCCCCTCTTCGATTCTGTTTTTGAGGGAAGGTGGGGTTGCTTTTATTTCCATTCTGCAATGACCTGTTCTTCCTTATGAGGGTCTTCAGTCTTTGTTCACTTTTCCCTCTGTTTTACAGTCTGTCAATTCAGCAATATGCAGTCTTGGTCCGTTCAAAGAATCTCACCAGTTCACCTATGCTGTCGACGTCTTGCCTCTCTCTCTGTTTGGATTTTCATAACCTCACAGCATCTTATCTTGTTCTTCACACTGTTGATTTCACTGAAACAAGTGCCACAAGTCAGTCCCCATCCATTTGTCAAAGAAAGCAATGGATCAAGCATCACCTATATCAGTGGTCCTGAACCTTTTTGCCATCAGGGAGAGCCTTCATGGAAGACATTTTTTCTCCTCCCTCCTTGGTGCAGGCTCCTCAGGTAGGACAGGGGGAGTCGACACTCTTTGGGTGCTTTTACTCTGGTGGAGCACTAGGGAGGAAGGCTGGGCTGCTGTTACCGCCCACAGGTATCCCATCAAACGTGAGTGACAGATAAAGAGGCTCCTTCTTATTCCTGTCTAGAGCAGGCAACACCAAACCTTAATAGAAGCCCAGCCTTCAGTGTTACATGCCAGAAAACTGCCATGTAGATGAAGACTGCTATTACACACATTCATGCCTCGAATCCCTGATTCTTCTTTAGCCATCAGCAAGAAGCCCTGTAGGTTTTCAGTACTGAGGACTTGTATCACACAGATTCCTTATTTTTAGGAAGAGTTGTGGAGTTGCCTGTATATGAGTACTCCCTTTGCACCATACATGCGTCGAACCCTGATGCTTGTTTTGCACTTAGGAAGACGCCGTGTAGTTTTTTGGGGATTGAGAACACATGTCATCCAGATTCCTTATTCTTTCTTAGGAAAAGTCCGTGCAGTAGCCTGCATATGAGGATTTCATTTCCCTAGATTATGCTTCAAAAACCCAAATACGTGTTTAGTCCTTAGAAAGACACCCTGAATTTTTTTTGGATTGAATACATGTGTAAACCAGAGTCCTTATTCTTCTTTAGCAATAGACAGTGCAGTTTTCTGTATATGAGGACTCACATTATCCAGATTCCTACTCCCAAAATCTGACTGATTCTTATCTCTTAGAAAGACGCTCTGTTGATTTTTGCGATGGAGGACCCATGTAAGCAAGATTCCTTATTCTTCCTTACCTACAGGTCGTGTAGTGTACTGTATACAGGAATCCCATTACTGAAATTCCTGCTTAATTCTCAGAAAGATGCCAGGACATTTCGTGGTGACCTGGAATTCCAGTTGCTAGGATATCAAGAGAAAGAATCCCATAAATTACTTCTGGAATTGGAACACAAGGGTCCTGGTTCCCTTTTCAAAAACACACTAAATATGTGGCGACATAGAAGCCCAGATTGCTGATTAAACCTTATCAAGAGACCTTTTAGATTTAGGCGATTGAGAACTCCAAGAACTGCAATCCCTTTCTGTTCTCAGCAAGATTCCCTGATTTTCCCTGTCTATGTGGATTCCAAAACACTGTATGCAAAAATTCAGATGCCCAGATGTTTTCTAGGGACGTGGAATCCATGATTCCTGGTTATAATTTAATAATCGTACTACATACTTGTCAACTGAAAAACCTTCGACCCCACTCCAACTAAAAGTGCAAACGGAAAGTTAAGAATTACCAAGTTCATCTTAAGACCAGAGTTACATCCAAATATGACGAGAGGATACTTTTGTTCCGGGAATCTGGTCTTAGTTGTCCCACGGAACGTAAGGCACTTGTACTACCAGATATCCGTTTACAACTCTCAAGAGAACCAGAACGTTGCTGGAGTACTGAAATGACTGATTCATAATACACACAAGCCAAATATCTCCGAAACATGAGACGAGTTCAAAGCCCTTGTTCTTGTTAATCCCATAGCAAGACACCCTGAGAATTTTTCAGATTGGGGACTGGTGTATCACAAATTCCTTATTCTTCCTTAGTGAGGGGCCATGTAGTGTCCTGTAGGAGGTCTCCCTTTCCCGAGAATCCTGTTTGGAAACCCTGATTCTTGTTTAGCCCTTAGCAAGATGTCATGTAGATATTGTGACAGAGGAACAGTGTAAAACAGGTTTCTTCTTTCTCCATAGAAAGAGATCGTGTAGATTCTGTGTATGAGGACTGCTATTACCGATGTTGCATCTTCTAAACCCTGATTCATGTTTAGCCCACAGCAGATGGCCTGGTGATTTTTAGGACTGAAGACTGCTATAACCCCGACTCGTTTTCTTCCTTAGCAAGGGGCTGAGTATTTTCCTGTATATTAGGACTCTCATTACATAGATCATGCTTCGAAACTCTGATTCATTTTTAGGCCTTTCCAAGATGCCCTGTAGATTTTTGGGATTGAGAACTCGTGTGACCCAGATTCCTTTTACATTCTTAGCTAACAGTCATATAGTTGCCTGTATATGAGGACTACATTTTCCAGATTCATGCTTAAAACACCTGATTCGTGTTTAGCCCATAGCAAGGCGACGTGAAATTTTTTTGTGATTGAGGACACGAGTAACGCAGATCCTTTATTCTTACTTAGCAATAGGCAGTGACGTTTCCTGTATGTGAGGACTAGCAATACAGAGATTCCAACTTCAAAAACCTGATACTTGGTTAACTCTTAGGAAGATGGTCTGTAGTTTTTGGGATTGAGGACTAAAGTAACCAAGACTCCTTATGCTTCTTAGCAATATTACATGTAGTTTCCTGTATAGAACGACTCCCATTACCCAGCTTCCCGCTTCACTGTGCAGGATGCTGAGACAGTCCTTGCTGACCGTGAATTCCAGTTGATTGGATATCAAGAGAAAGACTCCCATAATGTTTTTTGGGAACTGGAATCCAAGATTCCTGGTTCCCCTTCACAAGACCTCTCAAAAATGTGGAATCTTCACAACCCAACATCCCAATTTCGACCTGCCCGCCCACAAGAATCTACTGTAGTTTGAGGTCAACTGAATCGAGGGATTTTGTACCAATTTGCCATTTGATTCTGGGGAACATGATTATGGTCGTAGATGTTCCTAGGTCACAAAAGGTTGTGTAGGGTCAGATCCTTGATTACAAATAACAAGAGGACCAGAAAGATCCGGTGGACCTCTAATGAAAGATTTGTCATATCCATAGAACTAGTAGCTGTGAAAAATGTAGTGACCCAGAAGCCCAGATTGCTGATTAACCTTATGAAGAGGCCCACTAGATTCCAGTTAATGAGACTCCTAGAACCCGATATCCTTTTCATTCTCAGCAAGATGCCCTGATTTCCCTGTCGATGTGGATTCCAAACACTGTATACAAAAAGACAGATGCTGAGAAGTTTCCTAGGAACGTGGAATCCATGATTCCTGGTTACCTTTAAAAATACATACTAATCATTTGGTAATTACAAAACTTATATACCCTCTCAAAATAAAGAGAGAAACGGAAGCTGAAGGATTACAGGGTTCACTTTAAGACCAGAGTTCAATCCAAATATGGCAAGAAGAATCTTTCTGTCCTGGAATCTGGCCTTAGTTGTTCTGAGGACCCTAACGGACTTGGAGTGCCCAATACCCGTTTACCTCTTTGAAGAGGAAAAGAATGTTGCCGGAGTCCTGAAATTACTAATTCGTAACATCTGCATGCTAAATTGCTCTGAAACATTTGGGGAGCTTGAAGCCCTGTTTCTTGTTTGTGCCATAGCAGACACCCTGGGAATTTCTTGGATTGAGTAATAGTACAACAAAAATTCTTTCTTCGTTCTTGGTTGGAGGCCATGTTGTGGCCTGTATGTGAGGACTCTCTTTCTCTAGAATCCTGTTTTGAAACCCTGATTCTTGTTTAGCCCTTAGTAAGATGCCATGTACATTTTTTTGATAGAGGAACCGTGTAAAACAGATTTCTTGTTTTTTCTTAGCAATATGCCATGAAGTCTCCTGTATATGTGGACTGCTATTACCCACATTCATGCCACGAATCCCTGATTCTTCTTTAGCTTTCAGCAAGATGCACTGTAGATTTTCAGGTCCGAAAACTCATATTACCCAGATTCCTTATTTTTAGCAACAGCCGTGCAGTTGCCTGTATATGAGTACTCCCTTCCCAGATATATGCGTCGAAACCCTCATGCTTATTTAGAACTTAGGAAGACTCCATGTAGTTTTTTTGGGGATTGAGAACACATGTCTCCCAGATTCCTTATTCTTTCTTAGGAAAAGTCGGTGTAGTTGCCTGCATATGAGGATTTCATTTCCCTAGCTTATGCTTCAAAAACCCAAATTCATGTTTAGCACTTACCAAGACACCCTGAAGTGTTTTTTGGGAAAGAGCACACGTGTATACCAGATTCCTTTTTCTTCCTTCGCAATAGACACTGCAGTTTTTTTGTATAGGAGTACTCCCATTATGCACACTCCTACTCCC
>NW_007260975.1:0-1268 GCF_000164805.1 Carlito syrichta
AATTCCCAAAATCTACAGAGCGTCTTGGAAAGTTCTAAAAAAGAATCAGAGCTTGAAGCAGGATGTATCTAATGTGAGTACTTATACCAGGAAAATACACAGCCCCTTGCCAAGGAAGAAAAAGAGTCAGGGTTATAGCAGTCCTCAGTCCTTAAAATCAACATTCCATCTGCTGTGGGCTAAACAAGAATCAGGGTTTAGAGCTGGAACATAAGTAATAGCAGTCCTCATATGCAGAATCTATATGATCTCTAGCTAATTAGAAATAAGAAACATCTTTTACACAGTTCCTCCATCACAATATCTATATGACATCTTGCTAATGACAAAACAAGGATCAGGTTTCCCAAACGGAATTCTGGGCAAAGGGAGTCCTCACATACAGGACATTACAAGGCCCCTCGCTAAAGAAGAATAAGGACTCTGTGATACACTAGTTCACAATCCAAAAAATTCTCGTGGTGTTTTGCTGCGGTATAAAGAAGAATCAAAGCTTCGAGCTCCTCTCATGTTTCAGAAATATTTGGCTTGTGGGTATTATGAATCAGTCATTTCAGGACTCTAGCAACAATCTGGTCCTCTTGAGAGTTGTAATCGGGTATCTGGTAGTACAAATCCCTTAAGTTCCTCGAGACAATTAAGGCCAGATTCCCGAAAAAAAGTATTATATTGCCATATTTGGATGTAACTTTGGTCTTAAGATGAACTTGGTAATCCTAAAATTTCCGTTTATACTTTATTTGTAGGTGGGCCGAGTGTTTTGCAGTTGCCAAATATTTAGTACGTGTTATTTAAAGGTAACCAGGATTCCTGGATTCCACGTCCCTAGAAAACATATGGGCATCTGCATTTTTGTACACAGAGTTTTGAAATCCACATGGACAGGGAAATTCAGGGCATCTTGCTGAGAACGGAAAGGGAATCCGGTTCTTGGAGTCCTCAATCGTCTAAATCTACAAAGTCTCTTGGTAAGGTTTAAACAGCGATCTGGGCTTCTAGGTCGCCACATTTTTAGTGTGTCTTTTGAAAATGGACCAGGAATCTTGGGTTCCAATTCCTCAAGAACTTTATGGGAGTCTTTCTCTTGATATCCAAGCAACTGGAATTCTAGGTCCCCAGGAAATATCTTGGCGTCTTGCCTTGAATGAAGCAGGAATTTCAGTAATGGGAGTCCTCATATATAGAACACTACACGACCTGTTTCTACAGAAGAATATGAATCTTGGTTACATGAGGCCTCCATCAAAATGCTACAGACCGTCTTGCTA
>NW_007260975.1:1597-8394 GCF_000164805.1 Carlito syrichta
ATCTACAGGGCATCTTGTTGATGGCTAAAGAAGAATCAGGGATTCGAGGCATGAATGTGGGTAATAGCAATCCTCATATACAGCAAGCTGCATGGCTTCTTGCTAATAAAAGAGAAGACATCTGGTTTCCATGGTTCGTCTATCAAAAAATCTACTTGACTTCTTACTAAGGGCTAAACAAGAATCAGGGTTTCAAAACAAGAATCAAGGGAAAGAGAGTCCTCACATACAGGACACTACATGGCCTCCCAGTAAGTATGAATAAAGAATCATTGTTGTATGCGCCCTCAATCCAAAAAATTCCCAGGTTGTTTGCTATGGGACAAACAAGAAACAGATCTTAGAGGTTCCCAAATGTTTGAGAACAATTCAGCATTCAGATATAATGAATCGGTCATTTCAGTACTCCAGCAAAATTCTGGTCCTCTTAAAATTTGTAAACGGCATTGGGCACTCCAAGTCCGTTAGGTTCCTCAGAACAACTAAGGCCAGATGCCAGGACAAAAAGAATCTTCTTGCCATATTTGGATGTAACTCTAGTCTTAAAGTGAACACTGTAATCCTTCCTCTTCCGTGTCTCTTTATTTTGAGGTGGGACAAGAATTTTGCACATGCCAAATGTTTACTACATACTTTTAATGGTAACCAGGAATCATAGAATCCACGAACCCAGGAAACTTCTGGGCATCTGTCTTTTGATATACTGAATTTGGAATCCAAATCGACAGGAATAATCAGGGCATTTTAAAGAAAATTAAAAGGAAATCCGGTTTTAGGAGTTCTTATTTTCCGGAATCTACAGGACCTCTTGAAAAGGTTTAATCAGCAATCTGGGCTTCTGGGTCCCTATATTTTCAGAACTACTTAATCCGTAGATACGCTAAATCTGCCATTACAGATGCGCAGGATCTTTTTGGTCCTCTTGTTATTTGTAATCAAGGATTTGGCCTTAGAAATCCTTTTGTTCCCTGGGACCATCTACGACCATAATCATATTCCCCAGAATCAAAAGGTATATTGGTACAAAATTCCTCGATTGAGGTAGCCTCAAAATACGGAAAATTCTTGTGTGTGGGTAGGTAGGAATTGGGCTTTTGGGTTTGGAATGTCCCACCTTTTGGGGAGGTCTTGTGAAGGGGAACCAGGAATCTTCGAATCCAGTTCTGAAAGAATATTATGGACGTCTTTCTCTTGATATCCAAAAAACTAGAATTCTTGGTCAGCAGGAACTGTCTCGGCATCCTGCAGAGTGAAACAGGAAGCTGGGTTATGGCGGTCGTCATATACAGGAAACTACACGTCATATTGCTAAGGAAGTATAAAGGATCTTCCTTATAAGAGTCCTCAATCTAAAACACAACAGGTCATGTTCCTAAGACGTAACCATGAATCGGGTTTTTTAAGTCGGAATCTTGTTAATGGGAGTCCCCACATAAAGGAAACTTCACTGCCTATTGCTAAGTAAGAATAAGGAATCTGCGTTTCTCGGGTCCTTATCCCAATACGGTTTAAGGTCATCTTGCTATGGGCTAAACACGAATCATGGTGGTTTCGAGCTTGAATTTCGAAAATGGAGTCTTTATTTACAGGCAACTACATGACCTTTTGCTAAGAAAGAATAAGGAATATGGGTTACACGAGTCCTCAATCACAAAAAACTACAGAGCATCTTGGAAAGTTCTATAAAGAATAAGAGTTTCGAAGCAGGATGTATCTAATGAGAGTCCTAATATACAGGAAAATGCACAGCCCATTGCCAAGGAAGAAAAATAATGGGGGTTATAGCAGTCCTCAGTCCTTAAAGTCAACAGTCAATCTGCTGTGGGCTAAATAACAATCAGGGTTTAGAAGCTGGAACAAAGGTAATAGCAGTCCTCATATGTAGAATCTATATGATCTCTAATTAAGGAGAACTAAGAAACCTCTTTTACACGGTTCCTGCATCACAATATCTACATGACGTCTTGCTAATGGCAAAACAAGAATCAGGCTCTCCAAACAGGTTTCTGGGGAACGGGAGTCCTCATATACAGGACATTACACGGCCCCTCTGTAAACAAGAATAAGGAATCTGTGATACACTAGTCCACAATCCAAAAAATTCTCAGGGATTCTTGCTGCTGTATAAGCAAGAATCAAGGCTTCAATCTCGTCTCATGTTTGGAGATATATGGCTGTGGGTATTATGAATCAGTCATTACAGGACTCCAGCAACATTCTCGTCCTCTTGAGAGTTGTAATAGGGTATCTGGTAGACAAATCCCATAGGTTCCTCAGGACAATAAAGGCCATTATCCCCGACAAAAGTATCATCTTGCCGTATTTTGATGTAACTTTGGTCTTAACATGAACTTGGTAATCCTTAAATTTCCATTTGTACTTAATTTGGAGAGGGCCCGAAGGTTTTGTAGTTGCCAAATATTTAGTACGAATTATAAAAATGTAACCAGGTTCCATGTATTCCACATCCCTAGGAAACATCTGGGCATCTGTATTTTTGTACACAGTGTTTTGGAATCCACATGGACAGGGAAAATCAGGGCATCTTGCTGAGAACGGAAAGGGAATCTGGCTCTTGAAGTTCTCAATCGCCTAAATCTACAAAGTCTCTTGATAAGGTTTAATCAGAAATCTGGGCTTCTATGTCGCCACATTTTAGTGTGTCATTTGAAAAGGGACCAGGAATCTTGAGTTTCAATTCCTCAAGAACTTTATGGGAGTCTTTCTCTTGATATCCAAGCAACTGGAATTCCAGGTCATCTGGAAACATCTTGGCGTCTGGCTGATAATTAAGCAGGAATTTCAGTAATAGGAGTCCTCATATACAGAACACTACACGACTTGTTGCTATGGAAGAATAAGGAATCATGGTTTCACGAGGCCTCCATCCTAAAAACCTACTGACCGTCTTGCTAAGAGATAACCACCATTCAGGTTTTAGGAGTAGTTATCTGGATAATGGGAGTCCTCATATACAGGAAACTGCACTGTCCATTGCTAAAGGAGAATAAGGAATCTGGTTTACAGGTGTACTCCATCCCAATAAAACTTCAGTGTTTCTTGCTAAGGGCTAAACACGAAATTGGGTTTTTGAAACATAAACTAGGGAAATGAAATGCTCATATGCGGACAAATGCACTAACTTTTCCTAAGAAAGAATAAGGAATGTTTGTTACATGTTTTCTCAATCTCGAAAAAAATATACAGCATCTTCCTAAGATCTAAACAAGAATCAAGCTTTTGACTCATGTATCTATGAACAGGAGTACTCAAATACAGGTAACTGCACGGCTGTTTGCTAAAAATAAGGAATCTGGGTTATACAAGTCCTCAGTCCTCAAAATCTACAGGGCATCTTGCTGACGGCTAAAGAGAATCAGAGATTCCAGGCATGAATGTGGGTAATAGCAATCCTCATATACAGGAACCTACATGGCCTCTTGCTAAGAAAAGAGAAGAAATCTGTTTTCCACGGTTCCTCTATCAAAAAATGTACGTGACTTCTTACTAAGGGCTATACAAGAATCAGGGTTTCAAAACAGGAATCAAGGGAAAGAGAGTCCTCACATACAGGACACTATATGGCCTCCAACTAAGTACGAATAAAGAATCATCTTTGTACGCGCCCTCAATCCAAAAAATTCCCAGGTTGTCTGCTATGGGACAAACAAGAAACAGAGCTTCGAGCTCCCCAAATGTTTCAGAGTAATTTAGCATTCAGATATTATGAATCGGTCATTTCAGGACTCCAGCAACATTCTGGTCCTCTTAAAAGTTGTAAATGGTATTGGGCACTACAAGTCTGTTATGTTCCTCAAAACAACTAAGGACAGATTCCAGGACAAAAAGAAACTTCTTGCCATATTTGGATGTAACTCTGGTCTTAAGGTGAACCCTGTTATCCTTCCCCCTACGTGTCTCTCTTTATTTTGAGAAGGGAGAAGGGTTTTGCACTTACCAAATGTTTACTACATGCTTTTAATGGTAACCAGGAATCATGGAATCCACGAACCTAGGAATTTCTGGGCATCTGTCTTTTGATATACTGAATTTGGAATCCAAATCGACAGGAAAAATCAGGGCATCTTACTGAGAATTAAAAGGAAATTCAGCTCTAGGAATTCTCATTTTCCGTAATCTACAGGGCCTCTTGACAAGGTTTAATCAGCAATCTGGGCTTCTGGGTTCCTACATTTTCAGAGGCACTTGCTCCGTGGATACGCTAAATCTGTCATTACAGATCCTCAGGATCTTTCTGGTCCTCTTGTTAGTTGTAATCAAGGATTTGCCCCTAGAAATCCTTTTGTTTCCTGGGACCATCTACGACCATAATCATATTCCCCAGAATCAAGAGGTATATTGGTACAAAATTACTCTATTCAAGTGACCTCAAAATACAGAAAATTCTTGTGGGTGGGCAGGTAGGAATTGTGGTTTTGATTTGGAATAGTCCACATTTTGGGGAGGTCTTGTGAAGGGGAACCAGGAATCTTAGATTCCAGTTCCCAAAGAACATTATGGACGTCTTTCTCTTGATATCCAAAAAACTGGAATTCTTGGTCACCAGGAACTGTCTTGGCATCTTGCAGAGTGAAGTAGCAATTGGATTGTGGAGGTCGTCATATACAGGAAACAACTCGTCATATTGGTAAGGAAGTATCAGAATCTTCCTTATATGAGTCCTCAATACCAAAAACTACAGGCCGCCTTCCTAAGAGGTAACCACGAATCAAGTTTTTGAAGTAGGATCTGGGTAGTGGAGTCCTCACATAAAGGAAACTTCACTGCCTATTGATAAGTAAGAATAAGGAATCTGCATTACTCATGTCTTCAATCCCCAAAAAAATTCAGATCGTCTTGCTATGGGCTAAACACGAATCATGGTGTTTTTGAACATGAATCTGGGAAATGGAGTCCTTATTTACAGGCAACTACATGACCTTTTGCTAAGAAAGAATAAAGGAATCTGGGTTAAACGGGTCCTCAAATACAAAAATCTACAGGGCATCTTGGAAAGGGTAAAAAAAATCTGAGTTTCGAAGCAGGATCTATGTAATGAGTGTCTTATTATACAGGAAAAACAAGGCCCCTTGCCAAGGAAGAAGAAGAATCAGGGTTATAGCAGTCCTCAATTCTAAAAATCAACAGGCCATCTGCTGTGGGCTATACAAGAATCAGGATTTAGAGCTGAAGCATAGTTAATAGCATTTCTCATATACAGAATCTACACGATATCTAACTAAGGAGAATAAAGATCCTTGTTTTACACGGTTCCTCCATCCCACTATATACATGACATTTTGATAATGGCAAAACAAGAATTAGGGTTTCCAAACAGGATTCTGGGGAAAGGGGGTCCTCATATACAGGACATTACACAGCTCTTCGCTAAGGAAGAATAAGTAATCTGTGATACACTTGTCCACAATTCTAAAAATTCTCAGGGTGTCTTGCTGCGGTATAAACAAGAATCAAGGCATTGAGCTCGTGTCATGTTTCGGAGATATTTGACTTGTGGGTATTATGAATCGTTCATTTCAGGACTCCAGCAACATTCTGGTCCTCTTGAGAGTTCTAATCGGGTATTTGGTAGTACAAGTTCCTTAGGTTCCTCGAGACAAATTAGTCCAGTTTCCAGAAATAAAGTATCATCTTGCCATATTTGGATGTAACTTTGGTCTTAACAGGAACTTGGTAATCCTTAAATTTCCGTTTGTACTTTATTTGGAGAGGGGCCGAGAGTTTTGCAGTTGCAAATATTTAGTACGTATTATTTAAATGTATCAAGGATTCATGGATCCCAAGTCCCTAGGAAACATCTGGGCATCTGCATTTTTGTATACAGAGTTTTCAAATCCACATGGACAGGGAAAATCAGGGCATCTTGCTGAGAACGGAAAGGGAATCTGGTTCTTCAGTTCTCAATAGACTAAATCTACAAGGTCTCTTAATAAGGTTTAATCAGCCTTCTAGTCTTCTTAATCGCCAACTTTTTAGTGTGTCTTTTGAAAAGGGGACCAGGAATCTTGGGTTCCAATTCCTCAAGAACTTTATGGGAGTCATTCTCTTTTTACCCAAGCAGCTGGAATTCTAGGTCACCAGAAAATGTCTCTGGGTCTTGCAGAAAATGAAGCAGGAATTTCAGTAATGGGAGTCCTCATATACAGAAAACTACACGACCTGTTGCTACAGAAGAAATAGGAATCTTGGTTACACGAGTAGTCCATCCCAGAAAACTCCAGAGTTTCTTGCTGAGAGATAACCACCAATCAGGTTTTGGGAGTAGGAATCTGGATAATGGGAGTCCTCATATACAGGAAATTGCACTGTCTATTGCTAAGGAAGAATATGGAATCTGGTTTACACGTGTTCTCAATCCCAAAAAAAAAATTTCAGGGTGTCATGCTAAGGGTAAACACGAATTTGGGTTTTTGAAGCATAATCTAGGGAAATAAAATCCTAATATACAGGCAACTGCACGTACATTTCCCAAGAAAGAATCAGGAATCTGGGTGATATGTGTTCTCAATCTCCAAATAACTACACGGCATCTTCCTGAGGTCTAAACACGCATCAGACTTTCGACGCATGTATCTGCGAAAGGGAGTACTCATATACAGGAAACTGCATGGCTGTTGCAATAAAATAAGGAATCTGGATTATACGAGTCCTCAGTCCTGAAAATCTATGGGGCATCTTGCTGACGGCTAAAGAGGAATCACGTATTCGAACATGAATGCGTGTAATAGCAGTCCTCAAATACAGGATACTACATGGCCTCTTGCTAAGAAAAAGGA
>NW_007260976.1:0-808 GCF_000164805.1 Carlito syrichta
AAGTATTTCTAGATCACAGTTAGCGTTGTTTCACATTCCAAAGACATATGAGTGATTTTGCATGATTTTAACAGAGAAAGCTGTTTAGGCCAATTATCAAAACGGATTTAGCTATCTCTTGATACCTCAAATAAGGCCTTTGCAAACAAATTTGTGAAAATATTATCTCACCTTAGTGGGTGAATATTTTTGTATTACTGTCCTGGAAGGTCAAACATATAAGTACATCCCTGACTTTGTTTAATGTGGCCAATATGCTCTCTTCAGAAGATGAAGTTTCACCAGTGATACCTGAAATAACTTGTTTTCTCCAATCTCACCAACAGAGTACATTGTCAAACTTTTGCATATTTGCAATCATGTAGGTGAGAAATAATACATCCTTGTTAATTTATATCATTATTAGTGAGACAGAATATATTTTCATATAGTTAAGGGCCTTTTGCATTTCCTTTTTTGTTACTATACTTATATGTTGTCTAATTTTGTCCCAGGTTCTCAATTTTAAGAACACACATACATGCATATACATGTATATTTATATATGTACATATCTACATACTCATATATGTGACATTTCTAAGTAATTTTTTTGTTTTCCTGTTGTCTTTGATTACAGTGATGTTATTTAAACAGAAATTCTTCAATGTTACAGACCTGACTGTAGGATTCTTTTTATTTATTTCTTCGGTATTTTGTTTCCCAATTAGATATCTGTGTTTCTTGTTTTTAAAGTACTATACATGTTTCTGCTATCACAGTTAATTTTTTATCATTTGTACATTAAAGCGATTGATGACCTGTAATG
>NW_007260976.1:828-1223 GCF_000164805.1 Carlito syrichta
CACTCACCTCAGCCTCCCAAAGGCGCGGGATTACAGGTTGAGCCACCGAGCCTGGCTCAGCCAGTCTTTCTAAAGAAGAGGGACTGAATACCTATTAAGCAAGAAAGAAAATGTAATGCAGAGCGAGTGCAGTGACACATGAGGGTGCTGAAAGATTGGTTGAGCACAGGAAGTAAAGTTTGCAGGGTGCAAATGTCGTGCCTTTAACTGGCATCTGCACTCCAACTTAGGCAACATAGGGAGACCTTGTCTCTTAAAAATATTTAAATGTAATTCAAAGGCCATTTTGGACATACTCAAGGATCAGAAAGAATCTGCCTTCCAGTGGCTGGGATGTAGGAACGGTGAGAGGAAAATCAGAAAGAGTATAAAGTTCAGGCTTGCTTTCCTCACAC
>NW_007260976.1:1243-16254 GCF_000164805.1 Carlito syrichta
GTATTTTGTTTCCCAATTAGATTTCTGTGTTTCTTGTTTTTAAAGTACTATACATGTTTCTGCTATCACAGTTAAATTTTTATCATTTGTACATTAAAGCAATTGATGACCTGTAATGTTATATAATTTCATTTCTTTTTCAAATGGTCCCAAGATGTGTCAATTTAATTTATTTAAATACCCATCTTTTCCTCCTTTCTGTTTCTTAAACGTTTATTATATAACAAATTCCACACGTACTTAGGTATTAGCTGGATTTATATTTTATTTCATTGATACTTTGATTTCTCTTCGTATGTGTCTGTACATGTCACTACAATATTGTCTGAAATATAAAATTTTTGCAGTAGGTTCTAATTTCTCATTAGTTTAGACTCCTTTTTTAAAAAAGCATATTTTTTATTTTAAAATTGTGGGGTGCAGTTAAGGGTTAGGTATACAAATATGCAAGGTTCAGGCACCCTTGTTGATAAGGGGTGTCCCCCATCCCCAACAGATATTGACTGCCATTAATCCCACCACCCTTGCCCTCCCTGCCCCTCCCCATATTTCCCACCACTGTCAATCCTTTTCTTGTAGTATTACGATAGATGTTCTAGGTTCACTTATTAGTGAGAACATGTGATACTCAGACCTTTGTTTCTGTGAGAGATCACTGAGTATTATAGACTCTAGTTCCATCCAGGTTGATGCGAAATTCATGATTTTGCTCCTTTTTATGGCTGCGTAGTATTCCACCGTGTATATGTACCACATTTTTAAAATCCATCCTCTTTTGATGGACAGCATGGTTGGTTCCAGGTTCTTGCTATTGTGAACAATGCTGAAATAAACATACATGTGCAGGTATCTTTTTTTTTATTATTGAGTTGGAGTCTCACTCTGTCGCCCAGAGTGGAGTGCAGTGGCCACTGCCGGCCTCCGCAGCCTCGACCTGCTGGGCTCTGGCAATCCTTCCGCCTCAGCCTTCCAATACCCGGAATTAAAGGCATGCGCTACCATGCCCGGCTGATTTTTTGATTTATTGTAGAGATGAAGTCTCGCTGCCCAGGCAGGTCTCAAACCCGCGGGCTCAGGCAATCCACTCACCTCAACCTCCCAAAGGCGCGGGATTACAGGTTGAGCCACCAAGCCCGGTTTAGGTATCTTTTTTATAGAGTGATTTGAGTTCTTCAGGGTATATTCCCAGTAGGGGGATTGCGGGGTCATATGGAAAGTCGATATTTAGAGCCTTTAGGAATTGCCACATTGCATTCCACAGAGGTTGCACTAGTTTACACTTCCACCAACATTATAGAAGGGTTCCCTTTTCACCACATCCTCTCCAGCATCTGTTATTTTTTGAGTTATTGATAATGGCCATTCTGACTGGAGTTAAGTGGTATCTCAGTGTGGTTTTAATTTGCATCTTCTTGATGATTAATGAGGTTGAACATTTCTTCATGTGTCTGTTGGTCGCTCATATGTCTTTTTTTGTGAATGTCTGTTCATATCATTTGCCCACTTTGTAATGGGGTTGTTTGTTTTTTTCTTTCCAGCACGTTTGAGTTCCTCGTAGATTCAAGATGTTAGACCTTTGTCAGACATGGAGTTGGCAAATACTTTTTCCCAGTCTGTGGGCTGTTTCCAAGTTCTCTTGATGGTTTATCTGGCTTTGCAGAAGATTGTCAGTTTAATGAGGTCCCACTTGTCTATCTTATCTCTTATGGCTCGTGAGTTTTGGGTTTTGTTCAGGAATTGGAAGCCAGTTCCAATTTCCAAAAGGGTATGTCTTGCATTTTCTAAGGTTCTTATTGTTTGAGATTTTACATTTAGGTCTCTGATCCATTTAGAGTTAATTTTTGTGTATGGGGATAGATAGGGGTCCTATTTGAATCTTCTGCACATGGTCAGTCAGGTTTTCCAGGACAATTTACTGAATAGGTTCTCCTATCCCCAGTAGTAGGTGGTGGAAGCTTTGTCGAAGATGAGTTGGATGAGAAATTGAGGTTTTGCTTCTGGAATCTCAATTTGATTCCATTGGTCTATATGCCTGTTCCTGTACAATACCAAGCTGTTTTGATTATTGTAGCTTTATCGTAAAATTTGAGGTCTGGTAATGTAATACCTTCTGCTTTGTTATTTTTGCTGATGATTATTTTGACTATTCTTGGTTGTTTGCGTTTCCATATGAATTCCTGTAGTTTTTTCTGGTTCTGAGAAGAATGTTGCTGGTAATTTGATGGGTATTGCATTAAATCTGTAGATTGCCTTAGGTAAGATGGACATCTCCACAATGTTGATTCTTCCAATCCATGAGCATGGGATATTTTTCGACTTGTTTGTGTCATCTTTGATTTCTATGAGCAGTGTTTTGTAGTTTTCATTGTAAAGGTCTTTCACGTCTCTGGTTAGGAAGATCTTAAGGTATTTCATGTTCTTTGGAGCTATTGTGAATGGGATTGTGCTTTTTATTTGCATTTCTGTTTGTTTGTTATTGGTGTAACGAAATGCGATTGTCTTTGGCACATTTATTTTATACCCTGAGACGTTGCCAAAGTCCTTTATCAGGGCAAGGAGGCTTTGGACAGATTCTCTTGGGTTTTCAAGGTACTTAATCATGTCATCTGCAAAGAGAGATAACTTGACTTCCTCTTTTTCTATTTGGTTACCCCTGATCGCCTTCTCTTCTCTGATTGCTCTAACCAGGACTTCCAATACTGTACTGAACAGGAGGGGAGAGAGTGGGCATCCTTGTCTTGTTCCAGTTTGCAGGGGAAATGGTTCCAATTTTTGTCTGTTTAGGAGTATGCAATCCCTGGGTTTCTCGTAGATGACTTTTATTATCTTGAGGTATGTTCTATGTAGGCCTAGATTTTCGAGGGCTTTTGTCAAGAATGGGTGCTGGATTTTATCAAAAGATTTTTCTGTATTTCATGGTGTAATCATGTGATTTATGTTCTGACGTCTGTTGATGTGTTTAATTGCATTTATTGTCTTGTGAATGTTGAACCAGCGTTGTGTCCCAGGCCTGAAGCCTACTTGGTCATGATGGATGATTTCTGAGATGAGTTGTTGAATCTCATTTGCTAGGATCTTGTTGAGAATTTTAGCATCTATGCTCATCAAAGATATTGGCCTGTAGTTCTCTTTCTTTGTTGTGTCTTTACCTGGCTTGGGGATCAATGTGATATTAGCTTCATAAAATGATTTGGGGAGAGTTCCTTCTTTCTCAATCACTTGGAATACTTTCAGTAGGAGTGGTATCAGTTCCTCCTTAAATGTCTTATAGAATTCTCCTGGAAAGTCATCTCGTCCAGGGCTTTTTCTGTTAGGTAGATTTTTATTACATAGTCAATTTCCTTGATTCTTATTGGTCTATTTAGTGTCTTGATTTCTTCTTGATTCAACTTAGGTAGTTGTGTGATGTCAAAAAGTCCTCCATATCCTTAAGGTTTTCAAGTTTGTTTCCATACAAGTGTACACAGTAGTCTCTAATGATGTTTTGTATTTCTTCTGGGTCAAATGTGACTTCACCTTTAGTGTTTCAAATTGTGTTTATTTGGACTTTCTGTCACTTTTTCTTGGTCAGTCTAGCTAGGGGACCATCAATCTTGTTTATCCTTTCAAAGAAGCAGATTTTTGTTTCATTGATTTGTTTTATTATCTTTTTTTCTTCTGTTTCCTGTATTTGGGCTTTTATTTTGGTGATCTGGATTCTCCTGCTGAAGTTAGCATTTTGGTGGTCTTGCTTTTCCAGCATCCTTAGGTGATTTGTTAGGCTGTTAATTTGTGATCCTTTCATTTTCTTCATGTGTGTTGGTGGAGATATGAATTCCCCTCTTACTACAGCTTTCATGGCATCCTAGAGATTTTGGTAAGATGTTTCTTCACTTTTATTTGTTTCCAGATATCTTTTAATCTCTGTTTTGATTTCATCATTGACCCATGAGTTGTTTAGCATCATGCTGTTTAGTGTCCATGTCTTTGTGGGTTTTGGGGGAACCTTGCTGATGTTGATGTTTATTTTTATTCCACTGTGGTTTGAGAAGGTGCATGGCAAAATTTCGATCTTTTAAAATTTGCTTATTCTTGATTTATGGCCAAGTATGTGGGCGATCTTAGAGTACGTTCCATGTGGTGATGAGTAGAATGTATATTCTGTGGTCGTTGGATGCAGTGTTTTGTAGGTATCAATTAAGTCCATTTGGTCATGAGTCACATTGAGGTTTCGGATCTTACTGCTGATTTTTCGTCCTGATAATCTGTCTAGGATTGTGAGTGGGGTACTGAAGTCCCCTGCTATGATAGTGTTAGAGTCAATATTTTTTGAGTTTACCTAGAAATTCCTTTATGAAAGTTGGCTCTCCTATGTTGGGTGCATAAAAGTTTAGGATGGGTATTTCTTGTTGATGGATTGAACCTTTTGTCATTATGTAGTGGCCTTCTGTATCTTTTTAAATTTTTGATAGTGTAAAGGGTATTTTGTCTGAGATTAAGATCGTGACTCCTCCTTTCTTTTGTGTTCTGTTCATCTGAAAATTTGTTTCCCATCCTCTTGAGTCTGTGAGTATCCTTTCTAGTCAGGTGAGTCACTTGAAGGCAATAAATTTTGGCCTGTTGATATTTTATTCATTTTGCCACTCTATGTCCTTTTAATGGTGCATTTAGTCCATTCAGATTCAGGCTAATTATTGAAATGTGAGAGTTGATCTATATCATAAGGTTCTTACACAGTTGATGTTGTTCCTGTTTGTTTGTTGCCTTTCTTTTGGTTTTGGAGTTGGTTCATGTGTGTTTTAAATCTTTTACTTGTACTCTTGTGAGGAACGTTGTTCTTTTTTCCTTTTCTTCTGTGTTCAACACTTTCTTAAGTGTTTCTTGTAGAGATGGTCTGGTGGTAGCATAGGTTCTTAGGGATTGGATATCTGGGAAAGATTTCAATTCTCCCTCACTGATAACGGTTAACTTGACCGGGTAGGTTATTCTTGTTTGAAATTGTTTATCATTTAGAACTTTGAAGATAGGGCTCCAAGCTCTCCTAGCCTAGAGGGTTTCTGTAGACAAATCTGCTGCTATTCTAATTGGTCTTCCCTGGTAGGCAGTCTGACCTTTTTCTCTTTCTTTTATACCCACTTTGTTTAGGCGGATTATTATGTATCTGGGAGTTGGTCTTCACATTTGCTGTCTTGAAGGGGTTCTCTGAATCTCTTGTGTTTAAACTTTTGCATCACTGATGAGATGAGGGAAGTTTTTTTGAATGATTTCATGAAATGTTTGTTCCAGTGTGGCCTCTGTTTCTCTCTCTGCCTCAGGAAGGCCAATTACTCTTAGGTTTGGTCTCTTGAAATAATCATTCATCTCTTGAAGGTTTTGTTCTGTCTTTTTAAGCATCTGTCTATGTGTTTGACAGTTTGGATTAGTTTTGTATTTTGGTCTTCAAGCTCTGAGATTCTTTCTTCTGCTTGGCTTATTCTGCTTTTCATGCTTATTAGTTTGTTATTTATTTCCATCACAGCACTCTTTACTGCTGTTATTTCTGTCACTGGCTCCTTTCTATTTGCCTCTTATCTCTCCTCAATATTTTTAATTCTCTCTATTACTGTCTTGACGTCTGGGTTTGTTACAAGTGACCAGTCATTCTGGGGCTTCTTGTTTGTTTTCCACAGTCTATTTTACTCAATGCCTGAACACCCAGGGGTCTGTGTGAGACCTATATTCTTCTTTTGGTTTTTCTTCATTTGTGCAGATTTTTCCTCCCTACTTTTTCCTTCCTTCCACTTCCCCATCTTCTTTAATTCTGTTATTCAGGGGTGGAGGGGTTGTTTTACTTCTGTTTATTCAATCTCCTATTCTTCCTTATGTATATCTTCTTGCTTTGTTCAATTCTGGAGTTTCACTGTAGGTTGGTGGTGGTCCTTTTTGCAGTTTTGAGATTTAATTAAGGGAGGAGCTGTGATTCAAAATCTATCTGCACATCCTGGTATCTGCCGACAGGTTTGTGGATAATCTGAAACCCCCTTCCGACTGCCATGGAATCTGTCCATGCAATGGGGTTGTAGGTTTACTCCCTGAAAGCAAAATGAGGGTAACAGAGGGAAGAGAATGGAGCAGACAGTGGGGTGGAAGCCAGAATGGAGAGAGAGAGGAGGAAAACGGAAGACAGTTTAGCACACAAACTAACAAATGTAGAGAGACACAGAGACTGAAAGAAATAAAAACAATAACCACCACTACAAACTAGCCCACAACCGTACAAAAAAAGAATATATACAATGATGCTAATGTGCAAGGTAACCAACCTCCTTATTGGTGTGCTATTCCTTTATACAAAGATGAGGTTTACAGAGAAGTGAAAAAAAAAGAACAAAAGGACTAGAATGAATTCAGCAAACTAACAGAACCAACCAAACACACTCTGAGACTCTACCTTTAAGTCCAATGTCCTTTCAGCTCTGATTTCCAGCTGTCTTTGCAGGCTGGTAGAATTGTTCACAATTAGGGTGTGCTGCCCCTGGCCTGCTGTGAAGGGCAGTTCAGATCTGGGCTCCCTGCCTAGTCTATCACACAGATCTGGCCTGTGTCTGTTTATCAAGGGGAAGGGCTTCTGTCTTTGCTGTTTTCATGTTGTTACCTTGGAACCCCAGCAGGTGGTGCTATCTCACCGCTCCAGTTGATCTTTTTCTGCAGCAGCTATAGCCTGGAAATCAATGCAAGCTGGGAAAAGCAGAAGTCAGAGGGCACCCAGTATGGAAGGGAGCTGGATTTCTTGGAGTCCCATATCTGTCTCCCAACTCAGAGGGAACAGGTGACTCAACCTACATATTCCCTCTCTATAAATTGTTCCTGCATCTTTTCCCAAGTAAGAGAATAGAGCACTTTTTAGAGCAAACATCATCAGTTTCTTATTACTTAATAATCACTGATTTCACTGCCTGATGTTGAGAGTGGTGTTATTTCATATGTTTTCCCCTTGTTTTGGTTGTTGATGTCAGAAGAAACTCTGGTCTTTGCTACTTCACACGTTTCCTATCATTACTATTTCATTAAAGTTATCATAATAGTTCAATTAAATATTATATAAAATTAAAACTTTATCTCAAGATATTTAAATTTTGTAATTCAAAATAAATCGCTGTTTTCAGGCTTTTTACATATTCTGAAGCTTCTGCGTATGTCTAGATAATAAAGAACCTTTCAACTCTTTATTAATTTTTGGATTACCTTGTGATTTTCCATCATGGGAGATGAGGATATTTCTTTTGTCTCTCCCTCACAATATTTGTATACATAATTTGAAGACACATGTGCCTGGACAAACACACAGATTCCTCTCACTTTCATTTGTACGCTTACTTTTCCTAATTTTTTCAAGGTTTCATTAGTTCCAATCAGGGTTCTTTGGTGATTATTGACTATTATGATTATTAAAATCCTGCCATAGTTTTCTTTATCTGTAGTCTCAACTCTCAGCATGGATTACAGTCACCTGGAGAACTTGCTAAAACACAGTTTACATGGACACACTACCAGAGTTTGTGATTCAGTAGTTGATGCTGTGGTCACACTGGGTGTTGATATTCAACACCTGAACGTTGGAGGGGCACATACATTCAAACAGTGGCAGATTATTACCCACATGGTTAGCTTTCAGGCTATTGGAGAGATATTTCACCAAGGGTCTCTCCAAACAGTCAAATTGGAAGTAAATTCATCAAGACACAAAGGACTTTAGCAGAGTACTTACGACGATGGGCTCTGCCACCAGGTTTCCGGAATTCATTTTTCCTATATGTTACTTAATTAAGCTCCCTCTATCTAAGATCCATCATCTCCCCTGGGAATATCAATAGTTCCTACACATCAGTGTTAGTGTGAAAATTTCATTTTAAAGATGATAAAAACCAGTACCTCAAAGATGGCCCATAGTGAGCTCTCAGTTTGTTGCTGACCCACAACAGCATCATCAGTTTAATTGTTACTAACATTAATAAGCTGACATGGTGACTAAGCAGAGTGTGTTAGACTCAGGGACTGACTCGGTTCTAATGTAAACTTCAGCAAGCATAGCCTTCAGCTGAACAACTCGGCCTTAGCCTCTTGGTATGAGGAGCAAGAAGGGCTGAAACGAGTGTTGTCTGTGCTGCCTTCTGGGTCACGAGTGATCATGTCTTTCTCCCTGATCCAGGCGTGTTGTGTCTTCCTCCTTCATTTATGCAATGGCGGTAGCTGACTTTCTGACTTGCAGTTAGAATATATTTAGGATCTTTCACAGATTTTTACGAATATATGAACATATATTTGTTAAGACAAATGTGTTATGTATATTATACATATAAATGAATAAATTTGAGGCAGGTAAGAAAATCATGTTATTCATTTGTTGTAGTGTGAGGCTGACAATGCTAGCAGTCTTTTCAAAAGCAAACATCTGCAGTTGGAAATTCTAAAACACAAATCACGTTTTCCAAAAATATATATGTCAAAAGAGTCATGTTCTTTGAAGAATCAGTGAGATTCTACCAATATTCCTTAATGCATTTATTTTTAAAAGACGTTTTCTGCTCAGATGTAACTAAAATGCGAGCTGTCGGCTTAAAATTTTGGGATCGCCATAGTTGAAAATGAAGGCTACCAATGGAATTTAATCTGATCCTTTTAACTTCAATATCTGTAAAACTCATAACATTCTCTAAAAGTTTCACAAGTTTGTTTTTTGTTGTTTGTTTGTTTACAGAGGAAGGAAACCATTGCAGATTAATGCTGTTTGAATATATTTTATTTATATCTAAATGGGCACATATTTATTTGTAGCCACATTTACTGGTCCACTCGTTTTTCCTTTTCATGCTTGGAAATAGATTATGCTGATAAATTTTACTTGGTATAGGACCTGTGTCTTAATTAAGTCTGCTTTAGTAGGTGAATTTTACTTCTAGTCTGAAGACAGTAAAAGTAAATTAGTTAAATATAGGATTCAAAAACTATTTAAGCTGTTAATATTTTACTGATTTTTCGGGGCAGATTGATACATCTATTTTAATCTCTTCTTTCATTTCTAAAGATTGACATTTATCTCCAATATCTGTTTTATTGTCTCTCACTTGAACTAAACTTAGATTGCAAATTGGTAGATTCACTCATTATTATTCTCATTGTGTTATACAAATAAACAAACTTATAGCACATCAGCTGTAAATCAAGTATTTCATAGTTTCTGACATTCCACAGTAAATCATGAGCTGCAAAAAAATACTGAAGTAATTTTATTTTTGAAATTCTTGCATTTGGTGAATAGTTTTAGTTTATCACAATTCTATTCATTATTTACTGCAGAGAAACATCTGATCCTTAACTTTGATTTATTAAAAAATAACGGGACAGAAAATGATAGCATTATATAGTCGCCAATATGTATATACTAAATAGCAGTTGCAAAAAATAATTCTTTTTTGTTTAAATTTCAGATTGTAGGGTGACTCTCACCCATAAACGAGAAACCATGATGGAGACAAACTTCTGTCTCAGGGTTCAAAGCTTTCTATTTTTTTGTACCTCACGTTGCTTCATGGCCAAATGCAATGGGTCAAATCTCCCTACTGGTCAAGAACAGTAGTAAATAAAGCAGTAGCATTACGGATTTAGAAATATCAAAACCATTGCTAGGAGGATCCATGACTACAGAATTGACTTCAGTCATCAGTATAATGGCTAATGGGTGTGATTTTACGCCCTGAAAATAACAAATATAAGAATACCTCCCAAAATGTCCATATTCTGCTGAGTCTGCATATTTCTTTATTGCAACTACCAGAAAGACATATGGCATAATGGCATAATGTTTTTTAGAATTGTAATATAACTTACACTTGGCTAGGATTTTGATATTTGCTTATTTCCCTCATTTTTATTGTGTTGTCATTAATATAGTACCTAACCACTACTCTGGCTTCTCCTCGCATGATATCTTGATTTTATTCTGCTTGAAAATTCACAAAGTTATTTAGTACTATGGTCAGCAATTTCCAAAAGTAACCACAATATACAGGTTTCTAAGAACAGTTAACATTATGATGTCTGTCCCCTAGCTTTGACAAGAAAACTCATTTCACCTATGACTAGCTTGCTGCTCAGTCCAAAGTTAGTCTGTCATGTTCTGTGTCTCTGATAAAATGTCAATTCTATTTTGTTATAAGCTCCATTGGCTAACATGCTGTATTATTTACAGATGGTAGAGTTAGGGAAAGATGACAAGGATTTATTGTTCTTTCAGAAGAAAATAAAATAATAGTTTTAGAGAAGGCACAAGGTGAAAGAAAACACTATACTTTCTCTATTCCTTCATCATTCCAAAACAATTTGGGCATTGGTCATATATAACACCATTAGTTTTATAGTAGCTCACAGAATCGTTGGTATTGTTATGGGGATTTTGCAATTAAACTACTTGAGCCTCTCTCTTGACCACTGGTAGAATTTTGGGGTGAATAACGGGAATCAAAATACTTTGTGACTTACTCAGTTGTCCTTAGATGGCTTACTTCTGTGTCACAAGTCAAGCTTATGTGTTTGTCTCCCCCACTTAGTGTACGTTGTCCCACATTTCCCCTGATAATGTGAATTGTAGATCAGGGCTTGCCTTGGAGCACTATCCTGCCTTTGACCTTGTCACTAATACTTCCATGATCATCTGCTTTTCTCTGATCATTTGATGATTTTTAAATTCTCCATGGCAGAGTTTCTCAGGGTTGGCACCACCACAATTTGGGAAGGAATGATTCTTTGCTTGGTGTGAAGACAGAGTTTTCATGTACATTGCAAAATATTTAGCAGTATCTCTGGCTCATACTCACCAAATACAAGTGGCTCTGCTCCCCCTACTACCACAATCACAACAGTCAAGCATAGCCCTAGATACTGCCAGATGTCTCCCCAGAGAGAAAAACTTCCCCTCATTGAGAATCCCTGTTCTATGGTGTTGCTTTTTCTAATCCGTGCAAGAGAAATTTCTTATCTTTTAGCTGAGTTTCTCCCTTCAGGTTTTCTAATGTATATACATGAATTCCCCCAAACATCTGGATAGTAGAAAGGATATTTCTTCTTGAACGACCATCATTTAAAAGTATAATTAGCACACTCAAGAATGTTGAGTTCCTTAACTTCCTACGTCTCTTTTTTCTCCCCGAGGATCTAGACAAGCATCTAAATCGATGACCATTTTACTTTCATTACACAGTAACAGTTATCAAATCACCTCAGCTCTTATCACCTCAGATTTTATCTTTAATTCCAGGCAAAACTCTAGGTATCTTCTCAGATTGAATTGCACTTGCCATTAGAACAGCTACACGCCTTCAAATTCAAAATAATCCTCAAAACCCCATTTGGACAGAGTCCACCTTAGAGTTAGGAGATGTTAACTGCCATAGCCAACAGCACATCTAAAATTCTGGGTGCAGCACTCTTTCCTTGCTAGGGTGAAAGAGGCAAATATTCACAGGCCACGAAAGTACTGAAGACTTCTGACAGAGATTTCTGAAGAAGATAAACTATGTGTGTGTGTGTGTGTGTGTGTGTGTGTGTGTGTGTGTGTGTGTGTGTGTGGGTGTATGTGTGTGTGTGTAGTGTGGAGGAATATTTCTCATCCACAAATTTAATACAAACTCAGTTAGTGTTTCCTGCCACTATCTGCTGCTTATGCACAGAATTTTCTGTCTCTCAAAATAAAGATATTCTTGTAGCTTTTTTGCACAATCTATTCTCCTGTAGCAAGCAAAATCATTTACACATGTTTGTAAAACTTTTCAGTATTATTAAGGGTGGCATACATAGGGAAGAAATGTCCTTGAACATCTATTTTTTGTCTCTTTTAAAAATCAAACCTCTCATTAGCATTACAGCATGTATTTCTGAAAACAAATGATGAAGGAAATTTACTCTATGTTTTCGAAGAAAAAAGGCTTCATTTCATTGAGGGTATACATGGAGACTATGAGATAAATAGGTAGAAGAGTCTCTGGATAAAATTGGGAAAGTAAGAAATGGGACCAAAATGATGGAAAGAAGAAAGTGTCCCTAATAGCAATTGACTATGCTATAGAATAATGAATTCAATTAGTTTGACACTTGGAAAGAATGTTTTCTTATTTTATTTTTTAAAGACAGGGTGAATGTTTGAAAACACATCTAAGTTTCTTAAAAGTACCAGTTAAAAAAACGAACAACAAAACAACTTATGCCAACCTCCTAGTCCCTGGAAACTTGAATATGTTACCTTCCTTAGAAAAAGACTCTTTGTGGATGTGATTAAGTGAAGGCTTTTAAAAGGGAAGATTATTTTGGATGATTTAGTGGGGTCAATGTAATTAAAGGTCTGTATTAGAGAAGCTAGGAGAGTACCCTTCAGAGTGGAGATGTGAGAGTGGAAGCACATGTTGGAGTAATGCATTTGAAGATAAGTAAGAGAAAGTATGCAAAGAATTGCAGGTAGACTCGGCAACCAGGAAAAGGAGAGATACTCTCATAGAGTCATCAGATTAAACAATCCTGCTAACAGCTTGATTGGGTGCCCCTACTACAGTTCTGATCTCCAGAAATACAATATATTTGTATTTTAAAGCTTGTGGTAACATGCTATAGCAGGAAGAGAGAATGAATGCTGTCAGAAGAATCCTTTTCATTATTACCATTTTTTTGTATTTGAGAAAGCAGGATTTATTGAGAGGACAGAAAAGTTCCCACGGTGGGATCCAAAGAGTTGCCCCATTTTCATTATTAGAGACCTATAATCTGAGCCATTTTTACTTTCAGTGGACATTATTCCTTTTTTGTGTGTGTTCTGTTTAAAAATATGTAGAGTATTGAGCTAGCAATACCCTCAAGTAATAGCCTGTTGAAGACCTACTTGGGATTATTTCATTGAGTTCTGGTTTTCTTTTTCTCTCTGATTGCTAGTCTCTTCCAGATGCTCCCCACCATTGGCATATATTTTAATTGATTTGTCCTCTGTCCCTGGGAATGAATTCTATAGTACATACCAATTATATTTTGTTTATTCATTCTTCATATGTCAAAAACCACAAGTTTCAATTCTCAAATATTATAGGTAATGCTACTATCATATTTAAAAGATCTCCAGGGAGTGTCATTATAAAGCCTTAGGTTATCAGCTTATTTCACTCTATAAACTGTTGAATAACGTTCTCCAGTATAGCTACATAAGTCAGTACTTCATTTTAGTTCATAAAGATTCCTACTTTCACCCACATCCTTATAATAATTTGGTACGGTTTGACCTATAATTCTTAGGAATTAGATGCCTATTTCTTTAATTTCATTTTCCTTTTCATGATAGCTAACAAGGCTGAATGTCTGGATCAATGTGCTTGTCGTTCAATGGTCATGAAGTGTAGGGGAGCACACAGAGGCAGAGCCTCAGTGTTCAAGAAGACTGAAGGAGGCTGGGTCATGACCTGGTTCTAATGCTGATAACTATGGCTGGGAAAAAAAACAACAGCAACAAAAACAAAACAAAACAAAAAACACATATTGCCCCTAAGAGATGAGGTATTTTCTATTGTCAGTGGGAGGTCAGATGAAGCTGTTCCAGAGTATAAACCCTGTAGAGGACCCAGCTATTCCCAGAAGAAACAGACTTGGGCCTGGATCAGAAGTCTAGAGGTGAGACCATCAAGATGAGTGAGAAAAGAATTCCTGACAAAGGCCTGGGGCTGTAAAGCCAACGGTTATCTCTTCTCCCTAAGGAATGGAAAGTGATAAAGAAGAGTAGTCAAAGAAACATGTCTCATGGCCAAAATGTCTTAGACTGCTCTCAGTAGCAGGGAAAATTCAATAAATGTTAGACTTACATGGGTTTATGAATGTTCTCAAATCCACACCCATATAGGACTTATAAAAAGTGATGTTCATAAAAAAAGTTTAATAGTACTACTAATATGATATAACCTTTTTTCTGTGACATAAGTATGATTCTGGCCTAATCCTATAAGGTAATGTTTTAGCTGTACTACTGGGGAGATTTAGTAATGCAATATCCCTAGAAATAAAAAATCATTTCATTTATTGAATCAAGGACATGTATATTCTCGTTTTGGTATCAAGTGTAATATATAAAAGTTAGAGATCTGATTAAAAGGAATCAAATTAGGCAATGGGTTCTGGAAATGCTGTGGTCCTTTAAATACTGGCTGACACCGGCATGCACTGATGTCATCATGAGGTCATAGAACTCTGCTGAGTTCTTAGTGATATCTTGAATTATTACTGCCCTGCTGATGTGTCCAATACTAGTGATTGGACTGTGATTTGGACTGTGATTGGACTGTGATAAGGACTGTGATTTGGTGAAGAGATAATCTCTTGAGCGATTTGTTAGTGATTGTACAAATTTGGTTGCTATTATCAACCAGCTCTCTGAGTACTGAGTTTCAGAGAGTGAAGCCCTGGTTGAGTAGCCCTTGAAAGAGTTCAACCATGAAGAGAAAGCAAAAAGCAAAACACCCGGAAAGCAAGCACTGCCCCCTGAAAAAAAGGAAAAGAGGTATGTGTCAAAATATTCTCAGAACCCAGGCTGACCAGGAATTTCCTCCCAAAAAAGGAAGAAGAGGAGATTCCTAGTTGTGGTGGAGGTAGACAGAAATAATAGCAAGAGGGGAAGAGACCAAGGAAAGATGGGGGAGAGAAATGTACACACCATCCTAGTCTTTCTTAGGCCTGGTCAACTGAGAGCAAAGAGAAGGTTTAGATGACCTGTGTCCTTGTGTATGCCGCTTAACCTGTGCTGAGTACAGAAAGTCAACCTGGATTACTGTCAAACACATAATGGTTGCTTAGTTTAAACTAGTTATTCTTAAAAAAAATGTGTTTCCTTTTAGTTGATATCTTTTTGAAGACACTGGAGAAATAAAATTTTAATAAAGTTCTAATGACACTTTTTCCTTTTATTGGCCCATAGAAGTGAAGAAAACATTGGGAAACAAAAGTTCCAGCACTGAAAAACTGGTTATGCGGGG
>NW_007260977.1:0-8817 GCF_000164805.1 Carlito syrichta
AAAATATCCTCTGCTCATGAATTGGAAGAATCAACATTGTGAAGGATGTCCATCCTACCTAAGGCAATATACACATTTAATTCAATATCCATCAAATTACCAGCATCATTCTTCTCAGATCTAGAAAAAACAATACAGGAAATGATATAGAAACACAAACGATCAAGAATAGCCAGTACAAACGTCAGGAAAAACAAACAAACAAACCAAAAAAAAACAAAGCAGGAGGTATCACATTACCAGACTTCAAACTTTACTATAAAGTTACAATAATCAAAACAGCTTGGTATTGGTACAGGGACAGTCAAATAGACCAATGGAATAGAATTGAGATTCAGAAGCAAAACCTCAAGTTCTCAACCAACTCATCTTTGACAAAACTTCCACCACCTACCACTGGGTAAAGGCGAACCTATTCAGTAAAAGGTGCTGGGAAAACTGGCTGACCATATGCAGAAGACTGAAACAGGCCCCCTATCTATCCCCACACACAAAAATTAATTCTAAATGTATCAGAGACCTAAATATAAAACTTCAAACCATAAGAACCTTAGAAAATGCAGGACAGAACCTTATGGAAATTGGAAATGCCATCCAATTGCTGAGCAATACTCGAAACACACAGGCCATAAGAGATAAGATAGACAAGTGGGACCTCATTAAACTGACAAGTTTCTGCCAAGCCAAAGAAACCATCAAGACAACAGGGAGACAGCCCACAGACTGGAAAAATGTATTTGCCAACTCCAGGTATGATAAAGGCCTAACATCTTGTATCCACAAGGAACTCAAATGTGCTGAAAAGAAAAAACAAACAGCCCAATTATGAAGTGGGCAAAAGATATAAACAGACACTTCCCAAAGGAAGACACCCGAGTGGCCAACAGACACATGAAGAAATGTTCAACCTCACTAATCATCAAGGAAATGTACATCAAAACTACACTGAGATACCACCTAACGCCAGTCAGAATGGCAATTATCAATAACACAAAAAATAACAGGTGCTGGAGAGGATGTGATGAAAAGTGAACACTTCTACACTGTTGGTGGGAGTGTAAACTCGTGCATCCTCTGGGTGGAAAGCAGTGTGGTGATTCCTAAAAGCTCTAAAATCGTTCCCCCATATGACCCCACAATCCCCCTACTCGGAATATACCCTGAAGAACTCAAATCACTCTATCAAAAAGATACCTGCACACGTATGTTTATCGCAGCATTGTTCATAATAGGAAGGATCTGGAACTAACCATGCTGTCCATCAAAAGTGAACTGGATCAAAAAAACGTGGTACATATATACGATAGAATACTATGCAGTCATAAAACAACGAAAATCATGAATTTCGCAGCAACCTGGATGGAACTAGTCTATAATACTGAGTGATTTCTCACAGAAACAAAGATCTGAGTATCACATGTTTTCACTCATGTAGTGAATCTTGAACATCTATCATAATACTAAAAGAAAACAACTGACAGTGGTGGGAACCTATGGGGGATGGGCAGGGAGGGGAAGGGAGGTTGGACTAACGGTAGTGAATATCTGTCTGGGGATGGGGAGAAACCCCTTATCAACAAGGGTGAGTGAACGATGCATATTTTTAAACCTAACCCTTAACTGTATCCCACAATTAAAAAAAAAATTTTTTTTTAAAGAAATGTGAGAGTTGATTCCTATCATAACATTCTTATAGAGTTGTTGTTTTTGTTCCTCTTTGTTTGTTGTCTTTTTTTTGGTTTTGGGGTTGGTTTGTGTGCGTTTTACTCTTTTTCCTGTACTGTTGTGAAGAATGTTATTGTTCTTTTTTCCTTTTCTTCTGTGTGTTTCTTGTAGAGGTGGTCTAGTGACAGTGTTAGTTCTTAGGGATTGGATATCTGGGATAGATTTTAATTCTCCCTCACTGATGAAGCTTAACTTGGCTGGGCAGGTTATTCTTGGTTGAAATTGTTAATCTTTCAGAACTTTGAAGATAGGGCTCCAAGCTTTGCTAGCCTGCAGATTTCTGTAGATAAATCTGCTGCAGTTCTAATTTGTCTTCCATGATAGGTAATCTGGCCTTTTTCTCTTGCTGCCTTTAGGATTTTTTCTTTTATACCTACTATGTTTAGGCGAATTATTATGTGTCTTGGAGTTGATCTTCTCATTTGTTCTCTTGCAGGGGTTCTCTGAATCTCTTGTGTTTGAATTTTCAGATCACTGATGAGATGAGGGAAGTTTTCTTCAATAATCTCATGGAATGTTTGTTCCAAGGTGACCTCTGTCTCTCTTTCTGTCTCAGGAAGTCCAAATACTCTTAAGTGTGGCCTCTTGAAGTAATTGCTCATCTCTTGAAGGTTATGTTCTGTCTCTTTAAGCTTCTTTTCTATGTTTTTGACAGTTTGGGTTAGTTCTATATTTTGATCTTCAAGCTCTGAGATTCTTTCTTTTGCTTGGCTAATTCTGCTTTCCATGCTTATCAGTTTGTTATTTATTCCATTCACAATATTCTTTATTACTGTTATCTCAGTTATCAACTCCTTCCTAGTTTCTTCTTGTCTCTCTTCAATTCTTTTTAATCTCTCCATTAATGTCTTGATATCTAGGTTTGTAGTTTGAGACCAGTCATTCTGGGGGCTCTTCATTGTTTGCATTCCGAAGTCAGTTTTCTCAGTGTCTGCCCTTTCAGGGGTCTGGGAGAGACCCGTATTCTTCTTTTGGTTTTTCTTCGTTTGTGTAGATTTTTCTCTCTCTCCTCCTTTCCCTCCTCTTCTTTAATTCTGTTTTTCAGGGAAGGTGGTATTGCTTTTACTTTCTTTGTTCAATCTCCTGTTCTTCCTTAGGAGGGTCCTCTGGCTTTGTTCACTTTTGAGGCTTGAGTGTGGGCTGAGCACTGTACTATAGCAGTTTTTAGTTTTAATTGAGGGGGAAGCTGTGATTCAGAATCTATCTGCAGATCCCAGTATCTACCAACAGGTGTATGGGCACACTGGAATGTATTTTCCATTGCCTCACAATCTATTCATGCAGTGGGGTGTAGATTTGCTCCCTGGAACAAAAGGAGGTTAAAAAAGGAAAATAATTGAAGAAGGGGGGGTCAAGGTGAAGTTAGAGAGAGAGAAGAGTGAGAGGGAAAACAGACATACATACCAACTAACAGATGAAAAACAGACACAAGGCCAGAAAAGAGTGAAAAACAGACACACAAACAAAATTTCCTAAAGCATACCAGTAATCACACAAAGACAGTCCAATAAAATCATGCCTTTTGATGTTTTTTCCCCAACACAAACAGGTAGTCTAAATCAAAAAGCAAACAAAGATGAGCAAAACAAACAGTTGAAACAATAAAATCAAAAATCAAACTAAGAAATCAGACTAGCTCTGGAATCTTTCCTGAGTGTCTAAAGTCTCTTCAGCTCTGATCTCTAGCCTCTCCCTTTTGTTTTCATTGTAGACAGATAGATTTACTCCTAGCTTCGGTTTGTTCCTTTGGCTTGCTGCCTGAGAGGTCTGCAACAGGGCTAAGTTGCCTGTATCTGATTCAGCTTAGGAGAGGGGCTTTTGTCTCCTGTTTAGAGATGTTACCTTAGAAACCAAGGTGGCGGCTGCTCATAGGTGGGTGGGGCAATGCAAATTTCTGCCTGGAAAATGGTCAAGGTGGGCAGCTCCTCTTTCATGAATCCTTTCTCTCCACCCATCCTTTCTCTCTGCTCGTCCAGGTCTGTGGGTGTTCCACTATGATGGGCTGTGGTGGCGTATCAGGCACTGGGGTCAGCAGCACAGCTGGGTGCTGGATCTGGTATGTTACCAGTGGCCTTAGGTGTAGGAGGGAGCTGGGAATTCCCTCTTCTGGAACTGAGAGCTGAGAGCGGCTAGTCAGCTCCTTAATATATACTGTTCCCTTACACAACCATGGGGTCCTGCACTGGGTGCCTCAGCCAGAGCAAGAGTGGGACCCGAGCTCTGAAAGGCAGGTGGTGAGCAGTGACAGCAGCTGTGGCCCTGAACAGGGCACTTTAGCCAGGAGTGAAGCTGGTATCTCTGAGGGGGTTGCACCTAGAGCCTCTCTGGGTGAAGGCAGCTTGAAATATGTCTGGGTGGCGGCCCAGAAACCAGGGCAGGGTGCTGGAACTCTGAGGAGGGAGCACCGGGCTACTGGGCTGGGACCCCAGTCAGGGAGGGAGCGGGTAGCAGCTGGCTGCCGGGCGGATCAGTGCAGCCAGCAAGGGAACCCAGATTTCCACAAGGCAATATCCAAGGACTTCCACAGGCGGCAGCTTGGGGCTGGGTGAGATGTTGTAGCCAGGGAAGGAGCTGGGATCTCCGTGCGGCTGGGGCCGGGGGTGCCTATGGTGGAGCAGCAGCTGGGGGGGCCGCAATAGGCAGCCTTGCTGGGGACCAAGGGTCTCTGGGCCTTGGACTGGTGCAGCTGGCAGTGGGTAGGGGGGTGGGGAAAGGAAAGTAAAAGCCTTTTTGGGAGCTCACTTTCAGAGATTCTCACAGTTCCACCTATTCCATCTCCATCTTACCAGAACTCCATCCTCCATTTTGCTAAAGGGGAAACTAGAGTTCAGAGAATTTGGCTATTTTGTGTATGATTGCAGGGCTAGTAAACCAGAGAAGAAGACCTTGAATGTGTGTGTCTTCTATATATTGCACTGATACCATGTGGCATAGTTGCATAAGCCAGGAAGGGGTGAGTGAGTTTCTGAAAGGTAAACATGTTTTTTTAAAAAGTCTGTGTTGTTTGAGATTCCACCCATTTCTTCTCTGGCTGGTCCAACAACCGATCACTTAACAACAATTCTTACCACTGATGCTTCTTATACCTATGGCCCCTATGTGGTTGTTGCAAAAGGAAATGGATCTAAGCTGGTTTGGCACATTTTAGAAAATGGAACTTATATTCATGAAGACAAGATTTAAATTGTTCTTTAACATTCTCATATAAACAATAATAATTCCAGCATCTTGGTCTCTGAGAACCTGTTTCTCTCTCTGCTGGGCAACACCTGTTTAATGTGGTGAAGCACATTGGAACTGGGTCAGTATCAGGCAGGTCTGGAGTTAGAGAAAGAGAAAGATAATGACTCTGATTCTTCAGATAGAAGTGCTAATCCTGTTCAGTGCTTTTAAACATCATTTAAAACTTCTCAGGATGCTCTTCCAGTCTTTTTCTCCTGTATTTTTCTCTCTGCTCATCTTCTGAGGTTTTACATTCTGCTCTATTCCAGTAGCTTTAATCAGATTAATCTGGGCACAATTCCTGACTCTCTGTGTATGATTTGTTTTTTCCCTTAAAAATCATTGATGTACTTAATATTGACAATATTTATTTAAGCGTACCCATTTGTACAGCAATTTCTATGTTCACCACTTTTCTTGCATCTTATACCTTCTTCTGGGGTCATTTCCCTTTTTCCTGAAATAGTCTTTTACTCTAAGTTTTATTTTCTTTTATTCCCTTCCTCATGCTTTATGGCGAGTAAACATTCCCAGTTTGTCTGTACATATATTTATTTCACTCTTGCTTTATTTTTAAAATAATTTTCAGTTATATACCCCTGGGTTAACTGTTACATTCCCTCAGTGTACTGAATAAGTCGTTTCACTGGCTTCTCGTCTTTCTCACTATTGCTGATAATTCAGCTGTCTAAATGTTGGTGCCTGGTAGTGTTGTTTTTTTTAAAATCTGTTTCTGACTATTTTCACTCTTTGTTTTTAGTTTTTAGTGTCACTTTCAGTAGAATGCATTTAGGTGTGGCCATCTTTTATTCTCCTGAATTTCATCGGAATTCTTCATTCTGGCAACTGAAACTTTTCATCTCTTCGAAAAAATTTTAGCAATTGCCTCTTCAAAAATAACCTCTCATGAAATCTATTACTTCTTGGAATCTCCTACTTGATGTGTTGGGATACACCTTCTCAGAACCCAGAGACTTCTTTGCTATCCAGTTCTTGAAATGAGCCAGTACCAAATAGCAGTAGTGTAAGCAAGCCCTCTTGGAAGTCTGGCCCAGTTGAACTTTCACATGACTCAAGTCTCAGCTCCTACATAAACACTTGAGAGATCCCACCGGGATCTCTCGATGAATCAACTCAGCCTACTGGATCATGAGAGAGATTAATACACTGTTGTTCTAAGCCAGGATGTTTTAGGATAGCTTATTACATGACCATACATTACCAGATCAACAGTCAAGTCTTTGGGGAATACTAGCCATTGTATCTCTTTAAGGTGACTTTGCAAACCAATGCTCTTATATGCTATGTAACTGTAATAGGACATTTTAATTTTTTAAGTTTTAGAAGGGTACACCTGGCTCTTGTATTCATACATAATCTACAATGATGAACAGCTAAGAGATATTCTATTTACTGTAGGGATTAATTATTTAAATATAAATGACATTTTAAAGCATTAGAAGATAATATAGAAACACTTTTTCATAAATGCAATATGGAGAAATACTTCTTTTATAGGACAAAATAGAAAAAACATAAGGGAAAAGATTAATAAATTTTACTAATAACATTTTGCAAAAAAGGTCATTATACAAAGAAGATACTTGCACTCATATGTTTATTGCAGCACAATTTACAATTGGAAAGATGTGAATCACTTTTTTTTTTTAGAAAGCTGGATGTATTGAGAAGACAGAGAAGCTCCCACAGTGGGAGGGGTCCCGAAGTGGTTGCCCTGTGAGTCACTCTTAATGCTCATGGAGCCAATCAGTGCATTTAGAAAATGTGGTATGTATAGACAATAATACTATTCAGTCATAACATTTAACTAAAAATATCGTGTGCAGCAACTTGGATGGGATGAGAGGCCATTATCCTAAGTGCAGAAACTCAGGAACAAAAAAACAAGTACCACATATTCTCACCCTAAAAGTAGGAGCTAAGCTAGGGGTTCATAAAGGCATATTGTAAGGTATAATGGACATTGGAGATTTAGACAGGGTAGAGTGGGAGGGCAGGAGTGACAAAAAAAATCACCGTTCAAGGACAGTGTACACAGGTGGGCATGATGGTTACACTTAAAACCCAGATTCCTTCACTATAAAATTTATGCATGTAGCCAAAATTCACTTGTACCCCTAAAGTCATTGACACCTCACACACACACACACACACACACACACACACACACACACACACACTCACACCCACACCCACAAACAGGACCTGCACTGTCCATACCTCTGAACAGCTGGCACTTTTTTAATGCTTTGCCACATCATCTTGAACATGGCCTCTTCGGAGACATCGTGTTTTTTAAATAACTTTGCTGAGATACAATTGATATGCAAATATATATACAATTTGGTCAGTATGGATATGTCCATACATCCATGAAACCAGCACCACAATCAAGGTAATAAATGTATCCATTACCTCCAAAAATAAGAATTGAAGGCAATACCAAAAGCTTTCAGAGTTATGTGATTCCATTGTAGGATGTTCTTGAAATGATACAATTGTAAACGTGAAGAACAGCTGAGTGGTTGCCAGGGGTCAATAGGTGTGGGTCTGGGAGGAAAGTAGTTGTGGCTAGAGCAGGGCAACATGAGGGATCTTTGTGATGATGGAAATGTTCTGGATCTTCAGTGTGTCCATGTTAATATGCCAATTGTGATATCGTACACTAACTTTGCAAGATGTTATCATTATGGAAAGGTAGCTAAAGGGGACCCAGAGTCTACCGTATCATTTCTTACAGCTGCATGGGAACTTACACTTACCTCGGAAGAAAACGTTGAATTCACGCAATTATCTGCAGTGCTCTCTTGCCTGCACAGGGGGCTGGCGCAGGGGTGGGAACTACTCCTGCTGACCTATCCTTGGTAGCCAGTCCTCCATTCACAGTTTCCTTTAGCAAGAAAGTGGCTGAATCAGTGTTGAATTGTGATATCCAAATACCATTTTTAAAAATCAGTGCTCAGAGTGATGTTCATGATTTCCAGTAGAAAGGTTCTAGTTTTTCTGCAGGCGTTAGTGCTTATATCATAGAGTTGTATTCAAGAAGCACTACTATGAGGTAGGTGTACCAGAGGCAATTGCTTTGGGTACCTACCTTTTTGGTGGGGGAATGACCACGCTTGTAATACTTCTCAGCTAGGTTCACATCCCTGCGCTCTCATGCAGAAATGCCATGCTTGTCCTCTTCTCCCCCAGGACAGTCGTGACCCAGACTTTATCCTCAATTTCAGGCTAACTGTGGACCTGTTTGACCCCCATCTCCACAGGACCCTTCCGCATTCCTTCCCACACACCCACCTCTTCCCTTCTTCTTCCCTCTCCACCAGCAGAAAACTCGCACACACACACGTACATTATTGAATCCGATGTTCGCTTTATTTTGTTAGTCTTGAAAGGACACCTTGCAGGTTAAAATTCCCAGTGGACCCTTTGTCTGCAGCCGCACCTCTTGAGACTTCGCAGATTGTTCGGAGATCCTGGGCCTGACGTGAGATTAGGGGCTCTCCAGGGACGCACGTGAGGTGGAGGCGGTGGAAGGCTCCTCACTCAGCTGGTCCTTCATTGGCTCCCTGAGTTCTTCATGATCCCTGGGATTATGGCCGGATACCGATGGCTGACCCTCTTTCTCAGGTTTTTCCGGTTTTGCCAGGTTTTTTCGGTCGCTTTGCGATAGATTGTTTTTCGATTAGATCCTCGACGTGATCTTTTTATCTTTCCGGCTCTCTTGGGGACCTGGGATGACAACCGCGAGATCACAGAAGGGCATTAATTGGGGGAAGAGAAAGGAGGGATGGGACGACAAGCTTCATGAGAAGGGGTGCCGGCTGAAGGAGGTTTGTGCCAGGTGAG
>NW_007260978.1:0-6952 GCF_000164805.1 Carlito syrichta
GAGGTCTGGCAGTGCCACGGCCAGGTCAGGTTTCAGTTACCCAGTCTTCAACATTCAGGCAGGAGGAGCGCCCTACCTCACCTGATAATGTCATGTTTCCCCACCCACGCAGACCTTTCCCTGGGGAGCCATGAATGCCCATCATGATGCATGTGGCAGGTGTCTTTTTGTCAGGAATCTCCATTGGCCAGTCTCGGGTGCGGCAGCAGGATTGTGGCTTCTGGGGCCTCAACCTGCAGGACTCAGGCTGTCCTCCCGAGACCTGCTTCCTAATTTAGGGTCAGAGTCCCCCGACATCAATAATTTAAGAAACCATTTATTTCACTCATTTGCAGTTCTGGTAAGATAATAGGGGTTATCAGTTACCATAGCTTTTGTACGGGAGTTTAAACAACCCGAAATATCAAGTGACCATTCTGATTTTTCAGGTAAACTAAAACACATTGAAGGACAACTAGAACTACCCTGAAAAAGAGATTATGATTAATAACAGTTTTCATTTGTGATGAAAAAAGAATGCAGCCTCCTAATAAAGAGGAATGATTAGTAAAACAGTAATAATCTCAAAAAACCATGTAACAGGCTGGAACACTGGAGGGTTTGGGATATAAGCCCTATAAGGTTGTGCTGAGTAAATACAAACAACCTGGCATGCTGTAATAGCGAACATAGCAACAAAACAGTAGAGGGAGTGAGAGAAGTGTTTTGAGAGTGAACCAGATCCTCAGTGTCGTGAGTGAGCACCTTGATTTGCCCCAATATAGGCAGTCTGCACTGTCTAGTCAAAACAGCTTGATGGGAACATCTGGGTTGAGGAGTGGGAGAAGAAAAATGATTAGATGTCTTCGGTTGAGTTGGTGGAGCTTGAAGTGGTTGTTTAATGATGAGACGTTTCAGCTTTGGCACCAACACCTTCTCTTCATCATCTGCATCCAACTCAGACTGATGGCGTGATTTGTGTCCCATCTTGCTGTACCTCGGTAGGGGTGGAGAACTGGACATGTCTAATTAGATGATTCGATATCCAAATATGTGAGGGTAAGTCCTGGGGAAAAATAAAAGCACAACCCCTCCTGCATGTTTTAAGGACATCTGGCACCTTCTATTGACCTGTAAGAAGATCTTTCCATTTTACCATTTGTTTAACAGTATTCTCAGGACTCCAAAGTCTTATAATAGTTGAATGTCCTAGAGGGTACAAATTAAGATGATTAATTACAAACATAGCATGATTTATGATATGATGGGGAGAACTACATCTGAATTCCCCTTCCTGCAATTTAAATTTTTGATTTTTTAACTATTGAGGGCTCTCTCGACTATAGCTTGACCTTGAGGATTATACAGAATTCCTGTAAAATGTGAGATGCCAAACTGTGTACAAAACGACTGAAAAGCTTTTGATGCATAAGCACAAGCATTATCAGTTTTTAATTGTTTAGGAATACACACTTGTGAAAAACAAAAGAATAAATGTTGGATTACATCTTTAAAGTCTTCCCCAGTTCTTGGTGAGGCTAAAATTCCATGGGAAAATGTATCCACTGTCACATGTAGAAATGACAATTTTCCAAAACTTTGGAAATGAGTAACATCCATTTGCCACAAAACATTAGGTTTTAATCCACGGGGATTAACTCCTAAGGGGAGGGGGTTATTAGAAGTAGGACACGAAGTACAATTTTTTATCATTTGTCCGTTTCTCTTGGAATGTGAAACTCGTGCCTTAAAGCTGCCGTGTTTGGTAATGAATTTTATGGAATTGCTGAACTTGTTTCACTAAAGAATCTACAAGAAGAGGGCACATGACCAATTTTTTCAAGATATCTGCTAGTTGTTTACCTTGATATAGAGGTCCGGGGAGTCCCGAATGAAATCTAATATGATCTATGTAAAATGGTTAGTTTCTAACAATTATTAACTGCTGTAATTGGATAAGTAAATCAAGAAAGGTTGTCTTATTAACAGGAATAGCGACTGTTTTAATATGAGGAAACAGGTCTTTTATAGAACAGGAATCAGTATAGAAAGACAATTTTCCCTCTTAAATCAAGACATTAAGAAATCACAATCCCTCCCCCTGGCACCATTTGGCAGAGGTGTTTTTATGCCAATGAGAAAATTTAAATTATCTGGATATTTTTCTTCATGATATCTAGCTGTTTCTTCTTTTATATTTTCTGCATCCTCAGGGGGTAGAGAATCATCATCAACAGGGGCAGTGGCTAACAATGCCTGGTAAGGAACAGGGGTTAGTAAGGGAGCTCTTTCACCTGGTTCCTCTTTTACATTAATGGGCATTTTTTCAAACTTTTGTTGTGGATTTAAAACATCTCTAATTATATTTCATAATTCTAAGGTATCAACAAGCACTCGTTCCGGACTGTGCAGAGTGTAATACAGTTTCAATTTTTCCTCAAACTTTGTCCATGTTTCTTTATAAACAATGCCTTCTTCAGAAAACCAGGGGCACTGTTCTTGCACAAAATGGAGAAAACGATACAATTGTGTAGAGGGAATTTTATTTATTTATATTTTTGGGGAGTTGGAGTCTCACTCTCTCACCCAGTCTGGAATGCAGTAATCGATCTTGGCCACTGCAGCCTCGACCTGCTGAGCTCCGGCCACCCATCCGCCTCAGCCTTCTGAGTAGCTGGAATTAAACAAAAGAGTTACCATGTCCGGCTGATTTTTTTATTTATTGTAGAGCTGAGGTCTCTCCAAGTTGCCCATGCAGGGCTCAAAGGCAATCCACTCACCTCAGTCTCCCAAAGTGTGGGATTACAGACTGAGCCCCCGAGCCCAGCTTAGAGGAAACTTAAATTCCTCTTTTAGAATGTATATGCATCAAAATACTTATGAACAATTTTCTTTCTTTAAATTCACTCTTGTTCATGATCACATCACAGCTCTCAAACTGCTTACTCTTCCTAGCTTTGCCTGTCTCTACAGAGGGGTCTGCTGCACCCTAGGTAAGTTTCCGATACCTTCCAATTAAAATAAGACTTACCTTTCAGGTCCATGTTCGGGCAGCACTTGCCAGAGTCCAGGCCCAGCAGGTCAGGGTTTCTTGAAAGAAGAACGGCATCAATGTAGGAGAAAACTTGGACACTGACCTTGTTGTTATGCAGCACAGATGCCAATTTATTTTTCTTTTCAAGTTCTTTTTATACTTTTAGTTACACACAGTTTGGCCTTCAAACTCAGACGTATTTATTTTGTTTTGATCATTGTTCTAAACATGATAAAATACTGTCTGTCTTCCGTCAGATTTGTGACAATGTATCCACTGATAGAGTCTTTAAATCATGTAATTTTTCACACGTGTTTTCTCAAACTATTAACTCTAATCATCTAAACTTTTAGCAACGTAATGCCTAACTTGTTTTCCTAACATTTTATTTTTTCTAAATACAACTACAAAGTCTTTTCTACTATTTCAACCTTTCTATGTTAATCACCTACTGTATGCAAAAATTTGTGTATACTGCAAATTATAGGGTCATCCATCTGTTTTCTTGCATAAATGACCGCACCTAAAATTAAAACACTCGTAATCATCACAACAACCATTTTTGTTATGCTAAAAATACCTATATAACACTTCACAATTATCAAAAGGAAGACAACTTCCCCAAAACTGTCTAATTAGAAACCAATTAAAAAGCTAAAACCATTAAGCATATTATGATGCCAAACATGATATTTATAATTTGTGTCTATAGTCCCCTGAGAGGGATAAAGAGAGCAATGATGCACATTAAACCCAAGGATCCCAGGGGTAGCAGAGTGCCACCTGCAGTTTTTTGCCATTGTTGTGGGTTCAAACACCAAAAGGGGGGACAGTGTAACTCAATGGAGGGTCGTATCTTGGCATAAAATTTTCCATTTTCACTAATTGCTTTTTTCTACTAATATTTTCTTTTAATTGACTACTATTTTGTTACATCCTCCAACTCTTCAGATACCAACGGCGAACATAACAAGATGAGTAGAAGAAGCAGGGTCGATAGTGGCCTAGAGTGGCCCTGCAACCTGGGGTATTCAGCCTTACAGACCCTGTCAATGTGAAGGCCTCTGAGACTGGCTCCTGGAGACTGGATCATTGGAAGGGAGTGGGCTTCATGGTGGGGACCAGAGAGGTGTTTGGATGTCAGGTGCTGGGGCTCATGCCTGTCATCCCTGCTATCTGGGAGACTGAGGCAAGAGGATGACCTGAGCCCCCAGATTGAAGACCAGCCTGGGCACCTTGGAGAGACCTTGTCTCTACAAGAAGCCAAAAAAAATAAGCAGAGCGTGGTGGTGCATCCCTGTCATTCTGGCCACTTGGAAGGCCATGGCAGGAAGATTATCAGAGCCCCAGTTGGTGGAGGCCCCGGATGCCGAGAGTGGGTCCCTGAGCTCCAGCTTGGGCAACAGAGTGAGACTCCAACTCTGAATAATAATAACCTCCACCACCACCACAACCACAGGCTGGGCTCAGGGTCTCAGCCTGGCCTCTTGGCCTTTTGGAGGGCCAGGTGAGTGGATGACATGAGACTGCTGGTTCAACACCAGCCTGGGACACAGGGAGAGACCTCGTCTTGGACAACAAAAATAAATCCAAAGATTAGCCAGGTATGATGGTGCAGGCCTGTGGTTCCAGCCACTCAGGGAGCCAATGCGGGAGGATCACCTGGCCCTGGCAGGTGCTGTCCACGGTGGCCATGACCATGCCCCAGCACTCTGTTCTGGGAGACAGAGCAGGATTCCAACTCCAAATATAGTCACCACCACCACCACCACCAAACCTGCCATCCTACACAAGGAGTCACTCTCAAGGATGTGAAAGGAAAAGACACTTTATGGCCTGTCATTGCAGGATGTTTCAAAGATGGCTGTATATGTCCATCCTGCATGTTCGGCCACATGCCCCAGAAGGCCTGACTCCATTCTCCACACAAGCCAGGGTTGGTCTCCGACTCCTGGGCTCAGGCAATCTCCCACTTCAAACTCCCATTGCACAGGGCTGATTGACTTGAGCCATGGTGCCCAGCCTGGATTCAATTGTTCTGTTGGTGGGGGTGGCTCAAAGGAATGCCTGGAAGGAGGCCACCACATCCCGTGTAGCCAGGACTGAGGGCACCACCATGAGTGACTTCAGTGCTTGCATTCTGGGGAGCTACAAGGTCTTGCTACGTGGCCCAGGCTGGTCTTGAACCCCTGGGCTCCAGCTTGCCCCTGACTCCGCCTCCCAAAGCCACAGCCTGATTGGCTGCTGATTGACTGTCTTTCAGGAACTCTATGACCAATGAGTCATTTCCCCAATGATCTCTGTCTGTTCATGATGATCACAACTCCATACACAAATGGTTAGTCTTCTTTTCTTTCCTTTTATTTTATTTTATTTTTTGAGTTGGAATCTCACTCGGTCACCCAGACTGGAGTGCAGTGGCAACTCCCAGCCACCGCAGCCTCGCCTGCTGGGCTCCAGTGATTCTTCCACCTCAACCTTCCGAGTAGCCGGAATTACAGGCATGTGCAACCATGCCCGGCTGATTTTTTGATTTATTGTAGAGATGTGGTCTCACTGTCCAGGCAGGTCTCGAACTCATTGGCTCAGGCAATCCACTCACCTCGGCCTCCCAAAGGCACAGGATTACAGGCTGAGTCACTGAACCCGGCTCTTTCCTTTTATTTTTTAATATTTCAGTGAGTGTCTCACTCCTCACCCAGGCCTGAGGGTGGTGGTTCACTCCAAGACAGCACAAACTCAGCCCACCAGGCTCTGCCAAGCCATCCCCCACAGACCTTCCAAGAAACCAGATCGATAGAGGTTGAGTCTCCGAGCCCTGCCTCGATCCTTCATCTAAAATGAACCAGAAGACTGGACGCAGCAAAACATAGCTGGAATACCAGTGCACTGGGAGACCGAATCAAGAGGATGGCTGTAGTCCATGAGGTCAAGGCCAGCCCAGGCCTTGCAGGGAGACCCCATCTCTGCACCCTTCCAAAGAGGCGATCTGGGGACTTGGTGCCCATCATCCCAGCCACTACAGAGTCTGAGGTGGGAGGAACACCAGATCCCGTGATTTCAAGGATGGCAGTAAACAATGGTCATGTCCCCGGTCTCCAGCCTGGACCACAGAGCCAGACCCTGTCTCCAAAATTCAGAATCATACAAGATTCTCAACTGCGCATGGTGTGCTCAAAGTGCGACTGGCTTTAGAACCAGAAAAGAATGGGACTTGGTGGGAAGGATGTGTCCCTCGCCTTTCTTGGCATAGGGTCCTCATTGCTGAGTTGAATGTCCGGCCTGTCTGGGGTTCGTTTCTCACCTAGGAGAGGAGAGTCGGCAGGAACCAGGCCAGGGAGTCTCTGGAACTCTCACAAAAAAGTGGTGGCAGCCATTGGGGTGATTGGGACTGTAAGGTGCTGAGCTTGGGAGAGTCGCATATGTGGTGGCAACAGAGGGGGGAAGGACTGAAGACAGAAGGTTTTTAGGTGAAAGAATTTCTTTGTTGACTTACATTTTCTTTATGTAATTTTTTCTTTCTTTTTTCTTCCTTCCTTCCTTTCATTCTTTCTGTCTTACTTTCTTTTCTTCTCTTTCCTCATTCAGTTGTCCAGGCTGCTCTCAAACCACCCAATTCAAGCCATCCTCTTGGCCTGGGCCTCCCAAACTGCTACAAAAACAGACTTTCCATTTGGTCGACATCCTTGTCTTCCTGCCTGATCTTGAACTCTGAGCCGGAGGTGATCTTCCCGCTGAGGCCAGCCCTCACCCAAGGATTTCTGGATTTTGCTTTTGGTCATGGTGGGGGGCTTGCTATCTTGTCCAGCCTGGTCTCGAGCTACCAGGCTCCAGCCATCTTCCTGTCTCAGCCTACACAAGTGCCAAAGGAGACAGGCATGAGTCAACAAGGCCATCCCTGCTCCCCAGATGGTTTGAGTATCACACCCTCCCTTTCCC
>NW_007260978.1:6972-9832 GCF_000164805.1 Carlito syrichta
CAAACTCAGCCCACCAGGCTCTGCCGAGCCATCCCCCACAGGCCTTCCAAGAAACCAGATCGATAGAGGTTGAGTCCCCGAGCCCTGCCTCGATCCTTCATCTAAAATGAACCAGAAGACTGGACGCAGCAAAGCATGCCTGGAATCCCAGTGCACTGGGAGACCGAATCAAGAGGATGGCTGTAGTCCATGAGGTCAAGGCCAGCCCAGGCTTTGCAGGGAGACTCCATCTCTGCACCCTTCCAAAGAGGGGATCTGGGAACTTGGTGCCCATCATACCAGCCTTGGTAAGTCCTTGTCTCTACAAGAAGCTAAAAAGTTATCTGAGCATGTTGACATATGCCTGTCATTCCAGCTACTCAGGAGTGGGGAGGATAACCAAAGCCCAGATGGTGGAGGCTGCGTTGGTTGAGAGCAGGCCCTTGCGCTCAGGCCTGGGCGACAGGGCATGACACCGACTCAGAATAATAAGAACAAACACCACCACCACCACAAACACAGACCAGACTTAGGGGCACAGTCTGGCTTCCCAATCCTATGGAGGTCCAGACTAGTGGATGACCTGAGCCGTCGGGTTTGACATGGGGCAAGAACTTGTCTCAGCCATCAAAATGAATCCAAAGATTAACCAGTCATGGTGGTACAGGCCTGTGGTTTCAGACACTCTGGGGGCTGAGGCGGGAGGATTGCTTGAGCCCGGCAGGCGGTCTGCCATGGCAGTGACATGCCCCTGTGCTCCGGCCTGAGTGACAGAGTGGGATTCTGATTCTAATAATATTAATCACAATCACCACCACCACTACCACCCCTGCCACTTAGCACAAGGAGTCATCCTCAGGGATGGGAGAGGAAAAGGCACTTTCCCGCCTGTCGTTTGCAGGAGGTTTCAAAGTGACCTTCTGGCATGTCGATTCTGCAACTTGGGCTATGCTCCCCAGAAGGTCTGCCTCCACCCTCCACACACATGCCCACAGCAACAATGTGTGAGAGCTCACGTAGCAGACGTCCCCCAGCTAAGGTGTCTGTCATGCACAGAGTGATCAAGGCAGTCCATCAGTGCCACGTCCAGCCCAGGTTTCCCGGTCTGCCAACGTCAGGAGGGGATTGGCTCCTCCTCTCCTGATAACTCCATCATATATCACCTATGCAAACCTTTCCCTGGGAAGCCATGGACGCCCATCATGATGCACATGGGAAACGTCTTTTTTGTCTCCGTAGTCTCCATCAGCAGGGCTGGGACATGGCGACATGATTGTGGCTCCTGGAGCTTTGGCCTGACGGACTCAGTCTGTCCTCCCACCTCAGCCCCTGAGCAGCAGGCACTCCATGTGCCACTATGCCTGACTCAATTTTGGGGACCTCTCAACAAGATGAGGTCTGGCCACCTCTCCCGGGCTTGTCTCCAACCCCTGGGCTCAGACAGACTCCCGCTTCTTCTTCCCAATGCATGGGGTTGATGGCCATGTGTCACAGTGCCTGGCCTGTACTCGCACGTTATGTCATTGGGGGGCATGCCAAAGAACACACGGTGATGGAGGCCACCACATCCCGTGTTACAGGGACTATGGGCACCACCACACGTGACTCCAGGGTTTGCATTCCAGGGAGCAACTTAGCCCAGGTTGGTCTCGAACTCCTGGACTCCAGTGGTCCCCCACCTCGGCATCTCAAAGCCACATCCCGACTGTCTGCTGATGCACCGTTCATATGGGTACTCTAGTACCAATGTTGGAGCCTCCTCAAATGATCTCTGTCTGTTCACAAAGATCACAATTCCATACACAAATGGATGCTCTTATTTTTTTTTTTCATTTTTTCTTTATGTATTTGATTTGGAATCTAAATCCTTTGCCCAGGCTGGAGGGTGGTGGCTCGCTTCCGGCCACTGCATCCTTGGCTCGCTGGCCTCCGGCGAGGCTTTACCTGGCCTTCTGAGGAGCAGGAACAACAGACGCACACCACCACGCCCAGCCCATTTGGGATGGAGGGTAGAGATGTGATCTTGCCAATTTTCCGGGGCAGGTCTCAGCCCACATGCTCAGGCCAGCCGCTGGCCTCACATCCCAAAGTGCTGGGGTGACGAGGCTGAGCCCCCGAGCTCAGGCTTGATCCTTTGTCGAAAATGAACCAGAAGCCCTGGTGCAGCATCCCATGCCTGGAATCCCAGCGCTCTGGGAGGCCAAGGCAGGAAGATGGCTGGAGCCCAGGAACCCAGGACCAGACCAGGAGATGTAGGGAGACCCCGTCTCCACACCCATCAAAACAGGGGGTCTGAAATCGAGGTGCCCATCATTCCAGCCACTCTGGCGGCTGAGGCTGGAGGATCTCTGAAGCCCGTGAGTTTGAGACTGGCAGAGAATGAAGGTCTTGTCCCTGGGCCTCAGCCAGGGACCACAGAGCCAGACCTTGTCTCCAAAAACATCAGATCTTACACACATTCTCAACTGCAAGTGCTGTGTTCACAGGGTGACTGACTTTAGAGCCAGGAACAATGGTATTGTAGGGGAAGAAATGTCCCTGGGTGGGGGATGTGTCCCCAACTTTTCTTGGTGGAAGGTCCTCATTGCTGAGTCAGATGGTTGGCCTGACTGGGGCACATTTCTCCCCTGGGAGAGGAGAGCCAGCAGGAACCCAACAAGGGAGCTTCGGGTACTCCCACCCCAAAGCAGGGGCAGTCATTGGGGGGTTGGGGCTGGATGGTGCTGAGTTTGGGGGACCCTCACATGTGAGGTGTTGGGGGGAAGTACTGAGGGCAGTATGTTTGCAGGAGAATGTCTTTCTTTCCTTCCTTCCTTCCTTCCTTCCTTCCTTCCTTCCTTCCTTCCTTCCTTCCTTCCTTCCTTCCTTCCTTCTTTCTTCT
>NW_007260979.1:0-9552 GCF_000164805.1 Carlito syrichta
GTTCAATAATAAGAGAGTGTGGTAGTTTAGTTGAATTAAGCAAGTAGACTAATGCAACAGAATAAGTAGTCCAGAAAGATCCACATGGATACAAATAATTGACTTTTGATAAAGATACAAAGGCAATTCAGTGGAAAAGATGCAAAAGTTTCTGAAATAATTAGAATTTTACTTCATACTGTTCAGTACAAACAAAAATTAAAGCAAAATGGATTATGTAACTAAATTTAAATGCTAAACCAGTGAAACTTGAAAGAAACATCTAAAAAAATCAGTTACTTTGAAAGTAGCAGATTTTTTTACATATGACACTTAATGCAGTATTCATAAAAGACAATAATAATAAATTGAACTTCATCATAATTTAAACCCTTTTGTCTTCAAAAAACACGGGAGAATGAAAAGACAAGTCTCTGACTGGTAGAATATATTCACCAAGCATATGTGATAAATGACTTGTATGCAAATATGTAAAGAACACTTAATACTTAATAATACAAGCACAAGCCAGTAAAAATATGAACAAAAGATTTCAGCAGATACTTGAACAAATAAGATATGCAGATGTCAAAAAAGTGCTCATCATTAGTCCTTTTAAAATGTACATTAAAATCACAATAAATGGAATACTAATTAACAGTAAAAAGTAATAAATTATTGATGTACACAAAACTCTGATAAATCACTAAAACATTATGCTGTGTGAGAGAAACCAGTTTCTCAGGAGTATACTGTATAATTCTATTTACTCGATAATCTCAAAGACACAAAGCTGCCATGACAGAAAATGATTAGTAGAGGTTTTGAATAGAGTAGGGTGTCACCATTATGGTATAGCACTAGGAAGTTGTTTGGGGTTACAGAACAGTTCTATATCTTAATTATGATAATGGTTACATGATTGAAAACATGCATTCATGCTGATAGAACTGTACACAAAATTTGTCAATTTTATTGTGTGACAATTTTTTAAAAATCGGTTCTATTTAACTGTATTAAACAGTGCAATATCACTGCACACTGATTAGAATAGGTAGTTTAAAAGGCTGGCCATATTGAGGTGTTAGTGAATTCTCACATACTGCTTATGGGAATGTAAAATGGTACAGTGATTTTAGAATACATTTTACAGTTTCCTAAAAATTTTCTATTGCAGTCTTAGATATTCACCTATGAGAAGAAAAATACACAACCATAAAAAAGAAATGAAACCAAATGTTCATAACACCTATATGTGTAGTAGCTTAAAATTGAAAACAACTTAAATACTGATCAGCAGGTCAATGGACAAAGTTTCATATATCCATTCAATGAAACACTACTCAGAAATATGGAGAAATGAACAATTGACACACACAGCAACATGAATGAATGTTAGTCATGTGAGTGAAATGTGTCAGACAAAAAAAGAGTACAAACTGTGTCATTCTGTTTATACAAATTTCTGGGAATGCAAGCCATAGTATGACAGAAAGCAGAGAAGAAAGCAGTGGTTAGTTGGATATGAGGAGAGAAAACAGGAAGTAGAGAAATTTAAGAATGACATGAAGAAACTTTGGGGAGCAATAAATGTGTTCATTATCTTGATTGTGGTATTGACTTCACATGAGTACACCTATGTCATAGCTTTTAAAATTGTGCTCTTCAAACATGTGCAGTTGTCAATTAATCCTCAGTAAATATTTATATATATATTATATATATATTGTATATATATATATACACACACACATATATATTTGCATTCAACTTTGCAGTTTGTTGCATGGTTATATCATGTAGTGGTGAAGACTTGGCTTTCAGTGCATTCAACACCCATATAGTGGACCAAATAGGTAACTTTTCAACTCCCATCCCCCTCCCACTACCTCTCCTTTGAGGGTGCTTAGTGTCTAGTATTCCTCTTTGTATGTCCATTTACACCCATTGATTAGTTCCCACTTATGAGTGAAAACATGCAGCATTTGATTTTCTGTTTCTGAATTATTTCACTTAGGACAAAGGTCTCCAACTTCATTCATTCTGCTGAAAAAGACATTATTACTTTCTTTATTATGGTTGCATAATATGGTGCATATGTACCACATTTTATTTGTCCAATCATCCACTGGACATTTAGCTTGTTTTCATGACTGCTGTTGTGAATAGTGCTGCAATAAACATACAAGTGCAAGTATCTTTTTGGTATAATAATTTAATTTTCTTTGGGTAGATACAAGTAGTGGGACTGCTGAATTGATTGGCAGTTCTAGTTTTAGTTCTTTAATGAATCTTTATGCTGTTTTCTGTAAAGTTTTTACTAATTTATGTTTTCATCAATAATGTACAAGTATTCCCCTTTCTCCACATCCTTGCTATCATCTGGGTTTTTGTTTTTTGTTTGTTGTTGTTGTTTTTTTGATTTTCTAAGGTATCTCATGGTGGTTTTAATTTACATTTCCATGTTGATTAGTGATGTTGAGTATTCTTAAAATATGGTTGTTGGTTAGTTTAGAGAAAAAATAAAATACCTATAAATGCATTTAATATAAATGATAAAAGATCTCTACAAGGAGAACTACAAAGCACTAATGAAATAAATCATAGAAGACACAAACACATGGAAAAACATCCCATGCCTGTGCGTTGGAAAAATGGCCATACTGCCCAATCCTAAAATTAGGAACTAAAGAGGAACCCTAGCAGCCAAACTAAACCTAAGCAAAAACTGACAAAACTGAAGCTATCACATGACCTGACTTTTGTTTTTGGTGAAATTGCTTTTGAGGACTTAGTCATGAATTCATTGCCTAAGTCAATGGCCAGAAAAAATGTTTCTTAGCTTTCTTCTAGCATTTTTATAGTTTGAGGTCTTACATTTAAGTCATTAATCGATTTTGAGTAAATTTTTGTATGTGGTGAGAAATGAGTTCAGTTTCATTCTTCTGTATATAAATATTCAGTTTATCCAGCACTATTAATTGAACAAAATGTCCTTTCTTCAGTGTATATTTTTGTCAACTTTGTCAAAGATTAGTTGGTAATAGGTATGTGGCTTCATTTCTCTCCTGTAGTATGTTCTATTGATCTATATTTCTATTTTTGTACCATTACCATGTTGTTTTGGTTACTATAGCCTTGTAGAATTTTACTAATTCACTAATTTCACATATTTTACTAATTTACATTTTCACCAACAGCATAATAAGCATTCTTTTTTACCACATCCCCAATGACATCTATTGTTTTTTGATCTTTTAATAATAACCATTCTGTAAGTGCAAGGTAATATTTCATTATGGTTTTAATTTGCATTTTCCTGGTGATTAGTGATGTTGAGTATTTTTTCATATGTTTGCTGGTTATCTGCATATCTTCTTTTGGTAGATATCTGTTCATGTCATTTTCCCACTATGTAATGTGGTTATTTGTTTTTTTCTTGATAATTTGTTTGAATTTTTTGTAGATTCTGAATGTTAGCCCCTTGTCAAATGTATAGTTTGGTAATATTGTCCCCCCCCCCCATAGATTGTCTATTTACATTGCTGGTTATTTCTTTGCTATGCAAAAGACTTTTTTATTTTATTAAGAGCCACTTATTTATTTTTGTTGCATTTGCTTGTGAGGTTTAAGCTCTAAATTTTTGCCTAGACCAAAATCCAGAAGAGTTTTGCTTAAGTTTTCTTCTAGGATTTTACAGTTTCATGTCTGAAATTGGATCCTTAATCCATCTTGAGTTAATTTTTGTATATGGTGAGAAATAGGGATCTAGTTTCATTTTTCTGCATGTGATCATCCAGTCTTTCCCAGTACTATTTACTGAATAGTGTGTCCTTTCCCCAATGTATGCTTTTGTCTGCTTGATCAAAGATCAGTCTGTTGTAGGTATTTGGGTCTATTTCTGAATTGTCTATTGTTATCTATTGGTCCATTTGTCTGTTCCTGTACTAGTACCATGCTGTTTTGTATATTATAGTCTTATAGTATAATTTGAAGTCAGGTAATGTGCTGATTCCAGCTTTTTTTTCTTGTTTTTTCCCTTCTTCTTGTTGTTATTGCTTTAGCTACTCTGGCACTTGCTTGGTTCCATGTGAATTTTAGGGTTGTTGTTTTTTTTTCCAATTCTGTGAAAAATCACACTGGCAGTTTCATAGCGTTTTCATCTAATCTGCAGGTTACTTTGGGTAGTATGGTAATTTTAACAATGGTCATTTTAACAGTTCTTCCAGTTCTTGAACATGGAATATTTTTCCATTTGTTAAGGTTCTCTGTGATTTCTTTCATCAGTGTCTTGTCGTTCTCCTTGTAGAGAACTTTTACCTCCTTAGTTAAATATATTTTCTGGTATTTTAATTTTTTGGCAGCTATTATAAATGGGATTGAGTTGCTGATTTGATTCTCAGCTTGGTCATTATGACTATGCAGCAGTACTGCTAACTTGTGAGTGTTTATTTTGCAACCTGAGAATTTACTGAATTTATTTATCAAGTTCAGGAGTCTTTTAGATGGGTCTTTAGGATTTTCTAGGTATAAGATTATATCTTGAGGAGTGCGGGCAAGATGGTGATGGCATAGGTGAACTGGTGATATTCTCTGAACGTGAGTTCCCAAAAAGGCTATTACTTCTCTTCCCCCATCCCCCAGCTCACCACCAACTGTGCTGGTGCCAGGCCCGGGAACTCCAGTCCCACGCAGGGTCAGATATTGTGGCACCCCCCCCACTGCTGCTGTTCTACTGCATGTGTGGAAGTCTCCGGTCCCTACCCGGCTGCATTGTCTCCAGTCCGGTCACCCGGCACCAAGCCACCGATCACCCAGGGAGGCTCTGGGTGCCTGCCCCTCAGAGACACAGGTCCCATTCCTGGCTGAAGTACTCTGTAGGGGGCCCAGCACCACTCTCGCCACTCACAGCCTGCCCCTTGGAAATTTGGAGCTCTGGAACTCCAGCTCCACCCTGGCTGAGGCACTCAGCATGAGACCCCCAGCCGGAGGACCCAGACAAGTGGAGAAAAACAGATCTGCTTATACTGCCTCACCATTCTCCAGGCAGAGACTTCCATTGCCCTGCCCACCTATCAACAAACTTTACCTCATTTCCTAAGGCCAGATATTGCAGGTATTCCACTGCATGTGGGGAGGTTTTGGGTCCCTGCCCCCAACAGCGCGAAACAGGAGACAAAGTCCCACCCCTACACTGCAACAAAAGACAAAAGGGAGAGGCCGAAATCAGAAATCACAGAAGTGACTCTAATCTGATCGCTTATTTTGACTTATGATTTTATCATTGAAACTGTTGGTTTAGATCACGTTTGGTGTTTACCTTCTGACTTATACTGTTTTTTGATTTTATTGGCCTGTCTCTGTGTAATTATCAGTACTCCTTAGAGAATCTTTCTTTCTTGTCTTTCTTCACTTCTTCCCAGCCCTGTGTCTCTTCCTAGCCTGATAGTTGGTATGTATATCTGTTATCCCTCTCGCACTTCTCTCTTTTGCTTATTTTGACTTATGATTTTATCATTGTAACTGTTGGTTTAGATCACGTCTGTTGTTTACCTTCTGACTTACACTGTTTCTCGATTTTATTGGCCTGTCTCTGTGTAGCTATCAGTACTCCTTAGGGAATCTTTCTTACTTGTCTTTCTTCACTTCTTCCCGGCCCTATGTCTCTTCCTCACCTGATAGTTGGTATGTATATCTGTTATCCCTCTTGCACTTCTCTCTTTTGCTTATTTTGACTTAAGATTCTATCATTGTAACTGTTGGTTTAGATCACGTTTGTTGTTTACCTTCTGACTTACACTGTTTCTCGATTTTATTGGCCTCTCTCTGTGTAGCTATCAGTACTCTTTAGGGAATCTTTCTTACGTGTCTTTCTTCACCTCTTCCCAGCCCTGTGTCTCTTTCTCATCTGATAGTTGGTATGTATATCTGTTTTCCCTCTCGCACCTCTCTCTTTCTAACTCCCTATTGACCCCCCCTTCCTCCATTATTTTCCTCTTTTATATGCTCGCTTTTAAAATCTAGGGACCAAGACTGCATACTGCTAAATAGACAGACTGTAAAGCAGAGGGAAAAGTGAACAAAGCCAGAAGACCCTCATAAGGAAGAACAGGTCATTGCAGAAGAGAAATAAAAGCAACCCCACCTTCCCTCAAAAACAGAATTGAAGAGGGGGAGGGAAAGGGGGAGAGGGAGAAAAATCTACAGAAATGAAGAAAAACCAAAAGAAGAGTATGGGTCTCTCCCAGACGCCTGGGAGAGTAGACACTGAGAAAACTGACTTTGGAATGCAAACAATGAAAAGCCCCCAGAATAAAGGGTCTCAAACTGCAAATGTAGATATCAAAACAATAATGGAGAGATTAAAAAGAATTGAGGAGACACAAGAAGAAACTAGGAGGGAGCTGATATCTGAGATAACAGTAATAAATAATACTGTGAATGAAATAAATAGCAAATTGATAAGCATGGAAAGCAGAATTACCCAAGCAGAAGAAAGAATCTCAGAGCTTGAGGACCAAAATATAGAAATAACCCAAACTCTTAAAAACACAGAAAATAAGCTCAAAATGACAGAACAAAACCTTCAAGAGATAAGTAACTACCTCAAGAGGCCTAACCTAAGAATAATCGGACTCCCTGAGGCAGAAAGAGAAACAGAGACCACATTGGAACAAACTTTCAGTGAGATCATTCAAGAAAACTTCCCTTATCTAATCAGTGATGCAAAAATTCAAACACAAGAGATTCAGAGAACCCTGCAAGACAACAAATGAGAAGACCAACTCCTAGACATATAATAATTCGCCTAAATAAAGTAGGCACAAAAGAAAAAATCCTAAAGGCAGCAAGAGAAAAAGGCCAGATCACCTACCATGGAAGACCAATCAGAATAGCAGCAGATTTATCTGCAGAAAACCTGCAGGCTAGGAGAGCTTGGAGCCCTATATTCAAAGTCCTAAAAGATAAACAATTTCAACCAAGAATAACCTACTCAGCCAAGCTAAGTTTCATCAGTGAGGGAGAATTAAAATCTTTCCCAGATATCCAATTTCTAAGAACTTATGCTGCCACCAAACCAACTCTACATGAAACACTTAAGAAAGTACTAAACACAGAAGAAAAGGAAAAAAGAACAATGTTCTTCACAAGAGTACAGGGAAAAGAATAAAATATACACGAACCAACCCCAAAACCAAAAGAAAGACAAAAAATAAGAAAAAATCAAGTGGAAGAACAACAACTCAATAAGAACTCTATGATAGGGACGAAGTCTCACATTTCAATAATTAGTTTGAATGTGAATGGACTAAACGCACCACTGAAAAGACATAGAATAACAAAATGGATAAAATACCACCAGGCAACAATATACTGCCTTCAAGAGACCCATCACACTAGAAAGGACATACACAGATTCAAAGTAAGAGGATGGGAAACAAATTTTCAGATGAATGGAACACAAAAGAAAGGAGGAGTTGCGATCCTAATTTCAGACAAAATACCATTTAAGCTATCAAAAATTAAAAAAGATACAGAAGGCCACTACATAATGATAAAAGGTTCACTCCATCAACAAGAAATATCTATCCTAAACATATATGCACCCAACATAGGTGCGCCTACATTCATAAAGCAACTTCTAGGAAAACTAAAGAAAGACATTGACTCTAACACCATAATAACTGGGGACTTTAATACACCACTCACAACCCTAGACAGATCATCAGGACAAAAAATCAGCAAGGAGATCCAGAACCTCAATGAGACTCTGGACCAAATGGACTTAATTGATACCTATAGAACACTCCATCCAAAGACCACAGAATACACATTCTACTCATCACCACATGGAACATATTCTAAGATCGACCACATAATTGGACACAAATCAAGTATAATCAAATTTAAAAGGACTGAAATTCTACCATGCACCTTCTCGGACCACAGTGGAATAAAAATAAACATTGACACCAACAAAGTCCCCCCAAAATCCACAAAGACATAGACACTAAATAGCACGATGCTGGAAAACTCCTGGGTCAATGATGACATCAAAACAGAGATCAAAAGATACCTGGAAACAAATGAAAATGATGAAACATCTTACTAAAATCTCTGGGATGCCTTAAAAGCTGTAATAAGAGGGGAATTTATATCCCAACAAACACACATGAGGAAAATGGAAGGAACGGAAATCAACAACCTAACAAGCCACCTAAAGAAGCTGGAAAAGCAAGACCACAAAATTCCTAATTTCAGCAGAAGAATCCAGATCACCAAAATAAAAGCCCAAATCTAGGACATAGAAGACAAAAAGATAATAGAAAAAAATCAATGAAACAAAAAGCTGGTTCTTCGAAAGAATAAACAAGATCGATGGTCCCCTAGCTAGACTGACCAAGAAAAAACGACAAAAAAACCAAATAAGCACAATCAGAAACACAAAAGATGAAGTCACATCTGACCCTGAAGAAATACAAAAGATCATTAGAGACTACTACGTACACTTGTATGGAAACAAACTTGAAAACCAGAAGGAAATGGGAGACTTTCTGACATCACACAACCTACCTAGGTTGGAACAAGTAGAAATTGAGACCCAAAATAGACCAATAACAATCAAGGAAATTGACTACGTAATAAGAAAACTTCCTACAAAGAAAAAGGCCTGGACCAGATGGCTTTCCAGCAGAATTTTACATGACATTTAAGGAGGAGCTGATACCAATCCTACTGAAGGTATTCCAGGCGATTGAAAAAGATGAAACACTCCCCAAATCATTTTACGAAGCCAACATCACATTGATACCCAAACCAGGTAAAGATCCAGCAAAGAAAGAGAACTACAGGCCAATATATTTGTTGAACATAGATGCTAAAATTCTCAACAAGATCCTAGCAAACCGGATTCAGCAATACATCTCAAAAATCATCCATCATGACCAAGTAGGCTTCATTCCTGGGATGCAAGGCTGGTTCAACATTCGTAAACCATAAATGTTATTAAATACATCAACAGATGTCAAGACAAAAACCGCATGATTATATCATTAGATGCACAAAAAGCTTTTGATAAAATCCAGCACCCCTTCTTGATAAAAACCCTTGAACATCTAGGCATATGGGGAACATACCTCAAAATAGTAAAAGCCATCTATGAGAAACCCACAACCAGCATACTCCTAAATGGACAAAAATTAGAACCATTTCCCCTGAAAACTGGAACAAGACTGCTTGCCCACTCTCACCCCTCCTGTTCAACATAGTATTGGAAGTCCTGGCTCGAGCAATCAGAGAAGAGAAGGCAATCAGGGGTATCCAAATAGGAAAAGAGGAAGTCAAGTTATCTCTCTTTGCAGATGACATGATTGTATACCTTGAAAACCCAAGAGAATCTGTCAAAAACCTCCTTACACTGATAAAGGCCTTTGGCAAAGTCTCAGGATACAAAATAAATGTACAAAAGACAATCGCATTTCTCTACACCAATAATAAACAAACAGAAACCCAAATAAAAAACACAGTTCCATTCACAATAGCCACAAAAAAATGAAATACCTTGGCATCTTC
>NW_007260980.1:0-4824 GCF_000164805.1 Carlito syrichta
ATAAACAGGCACTACATGACCTTTTGCTAAGAAAGAATAAGTAATACTGGTTACATGAGTCCTCAATACCAAAAATCTACAGGGCATCTTGGAAAAGGGCTAAAAACGAATCAGAGTTTCGAAGCAGGATCTATGCAATGAGAGTCCTAATATACAGGAAAATACACAGCCCCTTGTGAAGAAAGAAAAAGAATCAGGGTTATTGGAGTTCTCAGTCCTAAAAATCAACAGGCCTTCTGGTGTGGGCCCCACAAGATTCAATGTTTAAAATCTGCAACAAAGGTAATAGCATTCCTCATATACAGAATCTAAATGATCTCTTGCTAAGGCGAAATAAGAAATCTTTTTTTACACGGTTCCTCCATCACAGTATATACATGACATCTTGCTAAGTACTAAACAAGAATCATTGTTTCAAAACAGAATTCTGGGGAAAGGGAGTCCTCATATACAGGACACTACATGGGCCCTCGCTAAGGAAGAATAAGGAATCCGTGATACACTAGTCCCCAATCTGAAAAATCCTCAGGGTGCCTTGCTACGAGATAAACAAGAATCGTGGCTTCGAACTTCTCTCATGTTTTGGAGATATTTGGCTTGTGGGTATTACATATCAGTCATTTCAGGACTCCAGCAACATTTTGGTCTTTTTAAGAGTTGCAAAAGGGTATCTGGTAGTACAAGTTCCTTAGGTTCCTCGGGGCAACTGAGGCCAGATTCCCGGAACAAAAGTATCTTCTTGACGAATTTGGATGTAACTCTGATCTTAATATGAACTTGTTAATCCTTAGATTTCCATTTGTACTTTTATTTGGAGAGAGTGTGAGGGTTTTGCAGTTGCCAAATATTTAGAACGAATTATTAAAATGTAACCAGGAATCATGGATTTCACGTCCCTAGGAAATATCTGGGCATCTGAATTTTTGTATACAGAGTTTTGGAATCCATATAGACAGGGTAAATTATTGCATCTTGCTGAGAACGGAAAGGGAATCCGGGTCTTGAAGTTCTCAATCGCCGAAATCTACAAGGTCTCTTGATAAGGCTTAATTCAGCAATCTGGGCTTCAATGTCGCCTCATTTTTAGGGTGTCTTTTGAAAAGGGAAACAAGAATCTTGGGTTCCAATTCCACAGAAACTTTATGAGAGTCTTTCTCTTGATATCCAAGCAAATGGAATTCTAGGTCAACAGGAAATATCTCGGCGTATTCCTGAGAATGATGCAGGAATTCAAAAATGGGAGTCCTAATATACATAACACTAAATGACCAGTTGCTACGGAAGAATAAGGAATATTGGTTCCATGAGTCCTCCATCCCAAAAATCTGCAGAACGTCTTTCTAAGAGATAACCACCAATCAGGTTTTGTGAGTTGGAATCTGGATAATGGAAATCCTTGTATACAGAAAACTGCACAGTCTATTGCTAAGGAAGAATAAGGAATCTGGTATACACGTGTCTTCAATCTCAAAAAAATTTCAGGGTGACTTGCTAAGGGCTAAACACGAATTTTGGTTTTTGAAGCATAATCTAGGGAAATGAAATCCTCATATACAGGCAACAGCAAGGACTTTTCATAAGAAAGAATAAGGAATCTGGGTGACATGTGTTCTCAATCCCCACAAAACTACATGGTATCTTCCAAAGGTCTAAACAAGCATCGGTGTTTTGACGCATGTATCTGGGAAAGGAGGTACTCATATACAAGCAACTGCACGGCTGTTGCTAAAAATAAGGAATCTGGGTAATACAGGTCATCAATCCTGAATATCTACAGGGCTTCTTACTTATGGCTAAAAAAGAATTAGGGATTTGAGGCATGAATATGGGTAATAGAAGTCCTCATATACAGGAAGCTACATGGCCTCTTGTTAAGAAAAAAGAAGAAATCTGTTTTGCATGGTTCCTGTATCAAAAAATCTACATAGCGTCTAACTAAGGGCTTAACAAGAATCACAGTTTCGAAACAGGAAGTAGGGAGCTAGAGTTCTTATATACAGTACACTACACGGCCTCTAAATAGGAAGAATAAAAAATCTTTGTTGTACGAGTCCTCAATCCAGAAAATTCCCAGGGTGTCTGCTATGGGACAAACAAGAAACAGGTCTTCGTGCTCCACAAATTTTTTGGAGCAATTTAGCATGCGGATATTACAAATCAGTCATTTCAGGAATCCAGCAACATTCTGGTCCTCTTGAAAGTTATAAACGGGTATCGGGCACTCCAAGTACGTTAGGTTCCTCAGAACAACTAAGGCCAGATTCCAGGACAAAAAGAATCTTCTTGCCATACTTGGATGTAACTCTGGTCTTAAGGTGAACCCTGTAATCCTTTCTTTCTGTTTCCCTTTTTAATTTTTAGAGGGAACAAGTGTTTTGCAGTTGCCAAACAAAACACTTGTTCAGTACGTATTTTTAAAGGTAACCAGGAATCTTGGAATCACGTTCCTAACAAACTTCTGGGCATCTCTCTTTTTGTATACAGAGTTTGGAATCCACATCAACAGGGAAAATCAGGGCATCTTGCTGAGAAAGAAAAGGAAATCCGGTACTAGGAGTTCTCATTAACTGGAATCCACAAGGCCTCTTATTAAAGGTTTAATCAGCAATCTGGGCTTCTGGGTCCCACATTTTTCAGAGCTACTTGCTCCGTGGATATGCTAAATCTGTCATTACAGATCCACAGAACTTTCTGGTCCTCTTTTTAGTTGTAATCATGGATCAGACCCTACAACACCTTTTGTGTCCTACGAATATCTACGACCATAATCATGTTCCCCAGAATCAAAAGGCATATTGGTACAAAATCCCTCAATTCAGGTGACCTGAAACTACAGAAGATTCATGTGGGCGGGCAGGTCTGAATTAGGATGTTGGGCTTTGAAGATTCCAAATTTTGGGGAGGTCTTGTGAAGGGGATCAAGGAATCTTGGATTCCAGTTCCCATAGAATATTATGGGCGTCTGTCTCTTGATATCCAAACAACTGGAATTCTCCATCACCCAGAACTGTCTCGGCATCCTCCAGAGTGAAGGAGGAAGCTGGGCAATGGGAGTCATCATATACAGGAAACTATACGCCATATTGCTAAGGAAGTATAAGGAATCTTGGTTATATGAGTCCTCAATCCCAAAAACTACAAACCGGTTTCCTAAGAGGTAACAACGAATTAGGTTTTTGAAGTTGGAATCTGGGTAATGGGAGTCCTCACATACAGGAAACTACATTCCCAGGTGCTAAGTAAGAATAAGGAATCAGCGTTTCTCGTGTCCTCAATCCCAAAAAATCTTCAAGTCGTCTTGCTATGAGCTAAACATGATTCAGGGTGATTTCAAGCATGAATCTGGGGAACTGGAGTCCTCATATGCAGACAACTACATGAGTTTTGCTAAGAAAGAACAAGGAATCTGGGTTAACGAGTCCTCGATTCCACAAATCTACAGGGCATCTTTGAAAGGGCTAAAAAAAATCAGAGTTTCGAAGCAGGATCTATGTAATTGGGGTCCTAATACAAGGAAAATACACGGCCCTTTGCCAAGGAAGATAAAGAATCGGGGTTATAGCAGTCCTGAGTCCTAAAAACCAGCGGGTTATCTCCTGTGGGCTAAACAAGAATCAGGGTTTAGAAGCTGCAACATAGGTAATAGTCCCTATGTACAGAATCTACACGATCTCTTCCTAAGAAAAATAAGAAACCTGTTTTACACAGTTCCTCTTTTGCAATATCTACATGACATCTTGCTAATGGCTACACAAGAATCAGGGGATCGAAACAGGATTCTGGGGAAAGGGAGTCCTCACATACAAGACACTACACAGCCCCTCACTAAGGAAGAATAAGGAATCTGTGGTACACTAGTCCCCAATCCGAAAAAATCTCAGGGTGTCTTACTATGGGATAAACAAGAATAAGGGCTTAGAGCTCATCTCATATTTCAGAGATATTTGGCTTGTGGGTATCATGAATCAGTCATTCCAGGACTCCATCAACATTCTGGTCCTCTTGAGAGTTATAAACGGGTATCTGGTAGTAAAAATCCCTTAGGTTCCTCGGGACAACTAAGGCCAGATGCCCGGAAAAATGTATCTTCTTTATGTATTTGCATGTAACTCTGGTCTTAAGATGAACTTGGTAATCCTTAAATTTCCGTTTGAACTTTTATTTGGAAAGGGTTCAGGGGTTTGGCAGTTGCCACATATATAGTACGAATTATTAAAATGTAACCAGAAATCATGGATTCCATGTCCCTAGGAAACATCTGGACATCTGAATTTCTGTATAGAGTTTTTGAATCAACATAGACAGGGAAAATCAGGGCATCTTGCTGAGAATGTAAAGGGAATCCGGTTCTTGGAGTTCTCAATCGCCTAAATTTACAAAGTTTAATGATACGGTTTTATCAGCATTCTGGGCTTCTATGACGCCATAATTATAGGGTGTCTTTTAAAAAGGGAACCAGGAAACTTGGGTTCCAATTCCACAAGAACTTTATGGGAGTCTTTCTCTTGATATCCAAGCAAATGGAATTCTAGGTCACCAGGAAATAACTCGGCATCTTGCTGAGAATGAAGCAGGAATTTCAGTACACTACATGACCTCTTATACAGAACACTACATGACCTGTTGCTACAGAACAGTAAGGAATCTTGGTTACACGAGTCCTCCATCCCCAAAATCTACAGAGAGTCTTACTAAGTGACAACCACCAATCAGGTTTTGCAAGTAGGAATCAGGATAATGGGAGTCCTCATATACAGGAGAGTGCACTGTCTATTGCTAAGAAGAATAAAGAATCTGGTTTACACGTGTCCTCAATCCCCCAAA
>NW_007260980.1:5549-6722 GCF_000164805.1 Carlito syrichta
CAGCAACATTCTAGTCCTCTTGAAAATTGTAAACAGTTATGGGCCCTCCAAAGTACATTAGGGTTCCTCGGAACAACTAAGGCCCAGTTTCCTGGGCAAAAAGAATCTTCTTGCTATATTTGAATGTAACTCTGGTCTTAAGGTGAACCGTGTAATCCTTCACCTTCCGTTTCACTTTTTATTTTGAGGGGGTACAAGGGTTTTGCAGATGCTAAATGTTTAGTATGTGTTTTTAAAGGTAACCAGGAATCATGGATTCCACGTCCCTAGGAAACTTCCTTGCATCTGTCCTTTTGTATAGAGAGTTGGGAATCCACATCGACTGGAAAAATCAGGGCATCTTGCTGAGAACGAAAACGAAATCCGGATCTAGGAGTTCTCATTACCCGGAATCCACAGGGCCTCTTGATGAGGTTTAATCAGCAATCTGGGCTTCTGGGTCCCTACATTTTTCAGAGCTACTTTCTCCGTGGATATGCTACATCTGCCATAACAGATCCACAGGAACTTTCTGGTCCTCTTGTTAGTTGTAATCAAAGATCTGGTCCTATAAATCCTTTTGTGTCCTAGGAACATCTACAACCATAATAATGTTCCCCAGAATCAAAAGTAATATTGGTACAAAATCCCTCGATTCAGGTGACCTCAAAATACAGAAAATTCTTGCTGGCGGGCATGTTGGGATTGGGATGTTGTATTTTGAAGATTCCACATTTTGGGGAGGTCATGTGAAGGGGAACCAGGAATCTTGGATTTCATTTCTCAAAGAACATTATGGGTGTCACTCTCGTGTTATCCAAACAACTGGATGCTCAGTCTCCAGGAATTGTCTCGGCATCCTGCAGTGTGAAGAAGGAAGCTGGGTAATGGGAGTCATAATATACAGGAAACTACACGTCATATTGCTAAGTAAGTATAAGGAATCTTGGTTACATGAGTCCTCAATCCCAAAAACTACAGGCAGTCTTCCTAAGAGGTAACCACGAATCAACTTTTTCAAGTAGGAATCTGGGTAATGGACATCTTCACATACAGGAAACTTCACTGACTATTGTTAAGTAAGAATAAGGAATCTGCATAACTCGTGTTCAATATTCCAAAATAAATTCAGGTCGTCTTGCTATGGGCTAAGCTCGAATAAAGGTGATTTCGAGCATGAATCTGGGGGAATGG
>NW_007260981.1:0-9982 GCF_000164805.1 Carlito syrichta
TCCCTTGAACAAAAGTATTTCTAGGGACAAATCCTTGATTACAACGAACAAGGGGACCAGAAAGATCCTGAGGATCTTTATTGACAGATTTAGCATATCCACGGAGCAACTGGCTCTGAAAATATAGGGAACCAGAAGCCCAGATTGCTGATTAAACCTTATCAAGAAACCCTGTAGATTCTGGAAAATGAGAACTCCTAGAAACGGATTTCCTTTTCGTTCTCAGTAAGATGCCCTGATTTTTCCTGTTGATGTGGATTCAAAATTCAGTATATCAAAAGACAGATGCTCAGAAGTTTCCTAGGGACGTGGATTCCATGATTTCTGGTTACCATTAAAAGTACGTAGTAAACATTTGGCAAGTGCAAAACCCTTGTACCGTCTCAAAATAAAAAGAGACACGGAAGGGGAAGGATTACAGGATTTACCTTAACTCTAGTGTTACATCCAAATATGGCAAGAAGGTTCTTTTTGTCCTGTAATCTGGACTTAGTTGTTTCGAGGAACCTAACGGACTTGGAGTGCATAATACCAATTTACAAATTTTAAGAGGACCAGAAGATTCCTGGAGTCCTGAAATGACTGATTCATAATATCCGCATTCTAAATTTCTCTGAAACATTTGTGAGCTCGAAGTTCTATTTCTTTTCTGTCCCATAGCAGACACCCTGGGAAATTTTTGGATTGACGACGCGTACAACAATGATTCTTTATTCGTACTTAGTTGGACGCCATGTAGTGTCCTGAATGTGAGGACTCTCTTTCCCTAGATTCCTGGTTCCAAACACTGATTCTTGTTTAGCCCTTAGTAAGAAGCCATGTAGATTTTTTGTTCGAGTAACCGTGGAAAACAGATTTCTTATTTTTTCTTAGCAAGGGGCCATGCAGTTTCCTGTATATGAGGACTGCTATCACACACATTAAGGCCTCGAATCCCTGATTCTTCTTTAGCTGTCAGCAAGATGCCCTGTAAATTTTCAGGACTGAGGACTCGCATAACCCAGACACCTTATTTTTAGCAACAGTCATGCAGTTGCCTGTATATGAGTACTCCTGTTCACTGATACTGGCGTCGAAAGCTTGATTCTTATATCGATCTTAAGAAGACGCCGTGTACTTTTTTGGGGATTGAGAAAATATGTCACCCACATTCCTTACTCTTTCTTAGGAAAAGTCAGTGCAGTTGCCTGTATATGAGGATTTCGTTTCCCTAGTTTATGCTTCAAAAACCCAAATTCGTGGTTTGCTTATAGCAAGACACCCTGAAGTTTTTATTGGGATGCAGGGCACGTGTAAACCAGATTCGTTATACTCCTTTAGCATAGACAGTGTAGTTTCCTGTATATGAGGACTCCCATTATCCAGATTCCTACTTCCAAAACCTGAATGGTGCTTATACCTTAGCAAGACACTCTATAGGTTTTTGTGATGGAGGACTCATGTAAGCAAGATTCCTTATTCTTCCGTAGCAACAAGTCATGTAGTGTTCTGTATATGAGGACTCCCATTACTGAAATTCCTTCTTCATTCTGAGCAAGACGCCAAGATACTACGTGGTGACCTAGAATCCAGTTGCTTGGATATCAAGAGAAAGACTCCCATAAAGTTCTTCAGGAATTGGAACCAAAGATTCCTGGTCCTTTTTCGAAAGACACACCTAAATGCGGCAACATAGAAGCCCAGATTGCTGATTAAACCTTATCAAGAGACCTTGTAGATTTAGGCGATCGAGAATTCCAAGACCGGATTCCCTTTCCATTCTCAGCAATTTGCCCTGATTTTCCTGTCCATGTGGATTCCAACTCTATATTTAAAAATAGAGATGCCCAGATATTTCCTTGGGACGTGGATTCCATGAATCCTGGTTACATTTAATAATTCGTACTAAATATTTGGCAACTTCAAAAACCTCAACCCCTCTCCAAATAAAGTGCACGCAGAAATTTAAGGATTACCAAGTTCATATTAACACCAAAGTTACATACAAATATGGCAAGATCATAATTTTTTCCAAGAAAATGGCATTAATTGTCCCAAGGAACCTGAGGAAATTGAACTACATGATACCCAATTAGAACTCTCACGAAGACCAGAATGTTGCTGCAGTCCTGAAATGTTTGATTCATAATACCCACAAACCAAATATCTCCGAAACATGAGACGAGCTCGAAGCCTTGATTCTTGTTTATACCACAGCAAGACACCCTGAGAATTTTTCAAATTGTGGCCTAGTGTATCACAGATTCCCAAGTCTTCTTTTGTGAGGGGCCGTGTAATGTCCTGTATATGGGGACTCCCTTTCCCCAGAATTCTGTTTGGAAACCCTGACTCTTGTTTTACCATTAGCAAGATGTCATGTTTATAATCTGATGGGCAACCTTTAGGAACAGGTTTCTTATCTCTCCTTAGCTAGAGATCGTATAGATTCTGTATATGAGGACGGCTGTTACCTTTGTTACAGCTTATAAACTCTGATTATTATTTAGCCCACAGCAGATGGCCTGTTGATTTTCTTAACTGAGGTATGCTATAACCCCGATTGTTTTTTGTCCTTGGCAAGGGGCTGTGTATTTTCCTGTATACCAGGATGCTCATTAGATAAATCCTGCTTTGAAACTCTGATTCCTTTTTAACACTTTCAAGACACTCTAGATTTTTGGGATTGAGGACTCGTGTAACCCAGGTTCCTTATTCTTTCTTAGCAACAGGTCATGTATTTGCCTGTAAATATGGACTCCATATCCCAGATTCATGCCCGAAAACATCATGATACGTGTTTAGCCCTTAGCAAGACGATCTGAAGATTTTTTGGATTGAGGACACGAGTAACGCAGGTTTCTAATGCTTACTTAGCAATAAGCAGTGAAGTTTCCTGTATGTGAGGACTCCCATTACCCAGATTACTACTTCAAAACCTGATTCATGGTTACCTCTTAGGACGACGGCCAGTAGCTTTGGGATTGAGGACTCATATAAGGAAGATTCCTTATACTTCCTTAGCAATATGATGTGTAGTTTCCTGCATATGACGACCTCCATTACTCAGCTTCCTGCTTAACTCTGCAGAATGTAAACATTTCCTGGAGACTGATAATTCCAGTTTTTGGATATCAAGAGAAAGACGTCCATAGTGTTCTTTGGAAACTGGAATCCAAGATTCCTGGCTCCCCTTCACAAGACATCACCAAAATATGAAATATTCCAAACCCAAACCCCAATTTCTACCGGCCCACCCACAAGAATTTTCTGTACTTTGAGGTCACCTGAATCGAGGAATTTTGTACCAATATACCTTTTGATTCTGGGGAATATGATTATGGTTGTAGATGGTCCCTGGAAACAGAAGGATTTCTATGGCCAAATCCTTGATTACAACTAACAAGAGGACCAGAAAGATCCTGAGGATGTGTAATGACTGATTTAGCATATCCACGGAGAAAGTAGCTCTGAAAAATATGGACACAGATGCCCAGATTGCTGATTAAACCTTATAAAAAGGACCAGTAAATTCCGGAAAATGAGAACTCATAGAACCGGATTTCCTTTTTATTCTCAGTAAAATGCCCTGATTTTTCCTGTCGATTTTGATTCCAAATTCTGTATATCAAAAGACAGATGCCCAGAAGTTTCCGAGGGACGTGGTTTCCATGATTCCTGGTTACCATTAAAAGTATGTAGTAACCATTTGGCAAGTGCAAAACACTTGTCCCGTTCCAAAATAAAAAGAGAAACGGAAGGGGAAAGATTACAGAGTTCACCTTAAGACCCGAGTTACATCCAAATATGGCAAGAAGATTCTTTTTGTCCTGCAATCTGGCTTTAGTTGTTTTCAGGAACCTAACCGACTTGGAGTGCCCAACACCATTTACCACTTTTAAGAGGACCAGAATGTTGCTGGAGTCCTGAAATAACTGATTCATAATATCCGAATGCTAAATTGCTCTGAAAAATTTGGGGAGTTCGCAGATCTGTTTCTTTTTTGTCCCATAGCCAACAGCCTGGGAATTTTTTGGATTGAGGACGCGTACAACAATGATTGTTTATTCATACGTAGTTGGAGGCCATGTAGTGTCCTGTATGTGAGGACTCTCTTTCCCTTGATTCCTGTTTCAAAACCCTGATTCTTGTTTAGCCTGAAGTAAGAAGTCACGTAGAATGTTATAGAGGAACCGTGGAAAACAGTATTTTTCTCTTTTATTAGCAAGAGGCTATGTAGTTTCCTGTATATGAGGATTGCTATAACCCACATTTATCCATCGAATCCCTGGTTCTTCTTTAGCTGTCAGCAAGATGCCCTGTAGATTTTGAGGTCTGAGGACTCGTATAACCCAGATTCCTTATTTTTAGCAAGAGCCGTGCAGTTACTTGTATATGACTACTCCTGTTCACAGATACATGCGTCAAAATCTTGATTGTTGTTTAGATCTTAGGAAGACGCCGTATACATTTTTGAAGATTGAGAAAACATGTGACCCACATTCCGTATTCTTTCTTAGGAAAAGTCAGTGCATTTGCCTGTTTGTGAGGATTTCATTTCCCTAGTTTATGCTTCAAAAACCCAAATTCGTGTTTAGCCCTTAGCAAGAAAACCTGAAATTTCATTGTGATGGAGGACAGGAGTAAACCAGATTCCTTTTCTCCTATAGCTATAGACAGTGCAGTTTCCTGTATATGAGGATTCACATTATCCAGAATCCTACTCCCAAAACCTGAATGGTGGTTATCTCTTAGCAAGGCGATCTGTAGGTTTTTGTGATGGAGGCCTCGTGCAACCAAGATTCCTTATTCTTCCATAGCAACAGGTCGTGTAGTGTTCTGTATATGAGGACTCCCATTACTGAAATTCCTGCTTCATTCTCAGCAAGACACCACGATAATTCCTGGTGACCTAGAATACTAGTTGCTTGGATATCAAGAGAAAGATTCCCATTAAGTTCTTGAGGAATTGGAACCCAAGATTCCTGGTCCTTTTTCTAAAGACACACTAAAAATGTGGCGACTTATAATCCCAGATTGCTGATTAAACCTTATCAAGAAACTTTGTAGATTACGTGATTGAGAATCCAAGAATCGGATTCCCTTTCTGTTCTCAGCAAGATGCCCTGAATTTCCCTGTCTATGTGGATTCCAAAACTATGTGTACCAAAATGAAGATGCCCAGATGTTTCCTAGGGTCGTGGAATCCATGGACCCTGGTTACATTTCAATAATTTGTAGTAAATATTTGGCATCTGCAAAAGCCTCGGCCCCGCTCCAAATAAAGTACAAAAGGAAATTTAAGGATTACCAAGATCATGTTAAGACCAAAATTACATCAAAATACACAAAGATGATACTTTTTCCCAGGAAACTGTCCTTAATTGTCCCGAGGAACCTAAGGGATTTGTACTACCAGATACCCGATTACAACTCTCAAGAAGACCAGAATGTTGCTTGAGTCCTGAAATGACTGATTCATAATACCCACAAGCCAAATATCTCCGAAACATGAAACGAGCTCGAAACCTTGTTTCTTGTTTATACCGCAGCAAGACACCCTGAGAATTTTTCGGATTGTGGACACGTGTATCACAGATTCCTTATTCTTGTTTACCGAGGGGCCATGTAATGTCCTGTATATGAGGACTCCCATTACCCAGAATCCTTTTTGAAAACCCTGAATCTTGTTTTGTCATTAGCAAGATGTCATGTAGATATTGTGACAGAGGAACCGTGTAAAAAAGGTTTCCTAGTTCTCCTTAGACAGAGATCATGTAGATTCTGCATATGAGGACTGCGATTACCTATGTTCCAGCTTCTAAACCCTGACTCTTGTTTAGCCCACAGCAGATGGCCTTTTGATTTTAAGGACTGAAGACTGCTATAACCCCGATTATTCTTCTTCCTTGGCAAGGGGCTCTGTATTTTGCTGTATATTAGGATTCTCATTAGATACAACCTGCTTCAAAACTCTGATTCTTTTTAGAACTTTCCAAGATGCTGTGTAGATTTTTGAGATTGGGGACTCGTGTAACCCAGATTCCTTATTCTTTCTTAGCAAAAGTCATGTAGTTGCCTGTAAATAAGGACTCCATTATCCAGATTCAGGCTCGAAAATGCCATAATTCGTGTTTACCCATAGCAAGATGACTTGAGCTTTTTTGGAATTGAGGACGCGAGTAACGCAGATTCCTTATTCCTACTTAGCAATAGACAGTGAAGTTTCCTTTATGTGAGGACTCCCAAAACCCAGATTCCTACTTCAAAAACCTGATTCGTGGTTACGTCTTAGGAAGACGGCCTGTAGTTTTGGGGATTGAGTACTCATATAAGGAAGATTCCTTATACTTCCTCAGCAATATGACGTGTACTTTCCTGTATATGATGACCTCCATTAACCAGCTTCCTGCTTCTCTTTGCAGGATGCCGAGACACTTCCTGGTGACCGAGAATTCCAGTTTTTTGGATATCAAGAAAAAGACGTCAATAATGTTCTTTGGGAACTGGAATTCAAGATTCCTCATTCCCCTTCACAAGACCTCACCAAAATGTGGAATATTCCAAACCCAAAACCCCAATTCCTACCTGCGACCCACAAGAATTTTCTGCACTTTGAGGACACCTGAATTGAGGAATTGTGCACCAATATAATTTTTGATTCCAGAGAATATGATTATGGGCGTAGAAGGTCCCAGGATACAAAAGGATTTCTAGGGCCAAATCCTTGATTACAGCTAAAAAGAGGACCAGAAAGATCCTGAGGATCTGTAATGACAGATTTAGCGTATCCAAGGAGCAAGTAGCTCTGAAAATCTAGTGACCCAGAAGACCAGATTGCTGATTAAACCTTATCAAGAGGCCCTGTAGATTCCGGAAAATGAGTACTCCTAGAACCGGATTTCCTCTTAATTCTCATTAAGATGACCTGATTTTTACTGTCAATTTGGTTTCCAAATTTAGTATATCAAAAGACAGATGCCCAGAAGTTTCCTAGGTTCGTGGTTTCCATGATTTCTGGTTACCATTAAAAGACTGTAGTAAATATTTGGCAAGTGCAAAACCCTTGTCCCTTCTCAAAATAAAAAGAGACACGGAAGGGGAAGGATTACAGGGTTAACCTTAAGACCAGAGTTACATCCAAATATGGCAAGAATATTCTTTTTGTCCTGGATTCTGGTCTTAGTTGTTCTGAGGAACCTAACGGTCTTGGAGTGCCCATTACCATTTACAACTTTTAAGAGGACCACAATGTTGCAGGAGTCCTGAAATGACCAATTCATAATATCCGAATGCTAAATTGCTCTGAAACATTTGGGGAACTTGAAGATATGTTTCTTGTTTGTCCCATAGCAGAAAACCTGGGGAATTTTTTGGATTCAGTGCGCATACAACAATGATTCTTTATTCATACTTAGTTGGAGGCCATGTAGTGTCTGGTATGTGAGGACTCTCTTTCCCTTGATTCCTGTTTCGAAACCCTTATTCTTGTTTAGCCCTTAGTAAGAAGTCATGTAGATTTCTTGATAGAGGAACCGTGGAAAACAGATTTCTTCTCTTTTATTAGCATGAGGCCATGTAGTTTCCTGTAAATGAGGATTGCTATTACCCACATTCATGCCTCGAATCCCTGATTCTTCTTTAGCCGTTAGCAAGATGCCCTGTAGATTTTCAGGACTGAGGACTCGTATAATCCAGATTCCTTATTTTTATCAACAGCCATGAAGTTTCCTGTATATGAGTACTCCTGTTCATAGATACATGTGTCGAAAACTTGATTCTTGCATAGATCTTAGGAATACGCCATATAATTTTTTATAGATTGAGAAAACATGTCACGAACATTCCTTACTCTTTCTTAGGAAAAGTCAGTTCTTTTGCCTCTATATGAGGATTTCATTTCCCTAGTTTATGCTTCAAAACCTCAAATCGTGTTTAGCCCTTAGCAAGAAACACTGCAGTTTTATTGGGATGGAAGCCACGTGTAAACCAGATTCCTTATTCTCCTTTAGCAATAGAGAGTGCAGTTTTTTGTATATGAGGACTCCCATTATCCAGATTCCTACTCCCAAAACCTGAATGGTGGTTATCTCTTAGCAAGACGGTCCTTAGGTTTTTGGGATGGAGGCCTCATGTAACCAAGGTTCCTTATTCTTCTTAGCAACAGGTCGTGTAGTGTTCTGTATATGAGGACTCCCATTACTGAAATTCCTGATTCATTCTCAGCAAGACGCCAAGATATTTCCTGATGACCTAGAATTCCAGTAGCTTGGATATCAAGAGAAAGACTCCCAAATAGTTCTTGAGGAATTGGAACCCAAGATTCCTGGTCTCTTTTCAAAAGACACACTAAAAATATGGCGACATACAAGCCCAGATTACTGATTAAACCTTATCAAAAGACTTTGTAGATTTAGGCGAATGAGAACTCCAAGAACCGGATTCCCTTCCGTTCTCAGCAAGATGCCCTGAATTTCCCTGTCCATGTGGATTCCAAAATTCTGTGTACAAAAATGCAGATGCCATGATGTTTCCTAGGGACGTGGAATCCGTGTATCCTGGTTACATTTTAATAATTCATACTAAATATTTGGCAACTACAAAACCCTCGGCCCCTCTCCAAATAAAGTATAAACGGAAATTTAAGGATAACCAAGTTCATGTTAAGACCAAATTTACATCCAAATATAGCAAGATGATACTTTTTTCGGGAAGCCGGCCTTAATTGTCCCGAGGAATCTAAGGGACTTGTACTGGCAGATACCCGATTACAATTCTAAATAGGACCGGAATGTTGCTGGAGTCCTGAAACGACTGATTCATAATACCCACATGCCAAATATCTCCGAAACATGAGACAAGCTCGTAGCCTTGATTCTTGTTTATACCGCAGCAAGACATCCTGGGAATTTTTCAGATTGTGCAATAGGGTATCACAGATTCCTTCTTCTTCTTTACCGAGGGGCCGTGTAATGTCCTGTATATGTGGACTCCCTTTCCCCAGAATCCTTTTGGAAACACTGATTCTTGTTTTGCCATTAGCAAGATGTCATGTAGATATTGTGAGTGAGGAATCGAACAAAAGAAGTTTATTAGTTCTCCTTAGCTAGAGATCATGTAGATTCTGCATATGAGGACTGCTATTACGTATGTTCCAGCATCTAAACGCTGATTGTTGTTTAGCCCACAGCAGATGGTCTGTTAATTTTAAGGACTGAGGACTGCTATAACCCCAGTTCTTTTTCTTCTGTGGCAAGAGGCTGTGTATTATCCTGTATATTAGAACTCTCATTAGATACATCCTGCTTCGAACTCTGATTCTTTTTAGAACTTTCCAAAATGCTCTGGAGATTTTTGAGATTGAGGACTCGTGTAACCCAAATTCTTTATTTTTTCTTAGCAAAAGCTCATGTTGTTACGTGTAAATAAGGACTCCATTTACCAGATTAATGCTCCAAAACACCATGATTCGTTTTCAGCCCATAGCAATATGACCTTAAGTTTTTTTGGGATTGAGGACCTGAGTAACACAGATTACTTATTCTTACTTATCAATAGGCAGTGAAGTTTCCTTTATGTGAAGACCCCCATTACCCAGATTCCTACTTGAAAAACCCGATTTGTGGTTACGTCTTAGGAAGACGGCCTGTAGTTTTTGGGATTGAGGACTCATATAAGGAAGATTCCTTACTTACTTAGCAATATGACGTGTAGTTTCCTGTATATGACGACCTCCATTACCCAGCTTCTGATTCACTCAGCAGAATGCTGAGTCAGTTCCTGGTGACCGAGAATTCCAGTTTTTTGGATTCATGAGAAAGACGTCCATTATATTCTTTGGGAACTGGAATGGAGGATTCCTGGTTCCCATTCACAAGACCACACCAAAATGTGGAATATTCCATACCAAAACCCCGATTCCTAACTGCCCACCCACAAGAATTTACTGTACTTTGAGGTCACCTGAATCGAAGAATTTTGTACCAATATTCCTTTTGATTCTGGG
>NW_007260982.1:0-5765 GCF_000164805.1 Carlito syrichta
AAAAAAAAAAAAAAGAATCCTGGAACTGGCACAGGATAGCCTCCACCACATTATCCTGAGGCAAATCACAGGTTCATACTGGACTCCAAGGGAGGAGGTAATATAAGGACATAAATACCAGGAAGCACAGTGCATTGGGAGCCACCATTTTAACAGACTACTACACCCCATCCAGCCTGGAAAGGACAGGTGAATGGGGCAGCCAACATCATAGGAGGCTGCACTCTGGAAGAGCAAGAAGGGCAGAGAAAAAACAACACAGTTACACAGGTAGGAAGGGAACTGCATCACGTAAAATCAATGGGCATTTTTCCTAGTACCTGCTATATAGCAGACCCTGAGCAAGGTATAGCGAGCAATACATGGAGAAATAAACAGTCTTGCTCTTAAGAGCTATGCAGTATAAGATATTTCTTTCTTTTTTGTATAAATGTATGGGATACAAGTGTAATTTTGTTACATGCGTAATTGCATAGTGGTCAAGTCAGGGCACTGAGGTATCTATCACCCAAATAGTATATGTTGTACTCATTAAGTAATGTCTCACCATCAATTCCCTCACCCTTCTAAGTATCTACTGTCTGTCATTTTACTCTCTACATTCATGGGTGCACATTTTTTAGCATCCACTAATGGGAAAATGGGATAATCGACTTTCTGTAACTGACTTGCTTCACTTAAGATAATGACCTGTGATTTCATTATGTTGCTGCATATGACGATTTCATTCTTTTTATGACTAAATAGTATTCCACTGTGTATATGTACATTTTCTTAACTCAGTCATCCTTTGATGGACAGTTAGGTTGACTTAATATCTTTTCTATTGTCAATAGTACTGTGATAAACATATACATGCAGGTATCTTTTTGATATATTGATTTATTTTCCTTTGGGTAGATGCCCAGTAGTGGGATTGCTGGATTGAAAAGCAGTTTTATTTTTACTTCTCAAAGATATTACTTATGTCTGCTGGAGTTTAGATAACCTGATTCTCTAAGCTTTCTTAGCCTTTGAGTCTTTATATAAGTCTGAAGGATCAAGTTCACCAAGGAAAGAGGGTCAAAAGAGTAGCAAATATGACTCACCCCCATTTTCTGAACTGTGTCCTATAGAGAGCTCCAAATGAAAGTACAGAACAAAATTTAGAACTAGACTAGGATATTGCTGGTAAGAATGACAAAAAGGGTAAAATCTTTCATTCTTTGTGCTAGCTCTGATTGCTTAGAACTTATCCCTCTGGGATCAACAGGAATGAGTGTCGTGGTTGATTTGCAATGTGTTTCCTGAGTAGGGAGTGAGGAGTGGCAGCCATGTGAAGAGACTTGTGGCCTAAGCACCTGCAACTCCATGAACACTCATGGTGGGTTCTGTGACCCCTACAACTCAGTGGCAGCTCAGAGGTTAACAGAGCCTATGGGTAATCCTTCTCCAAGTGTTCAGGATATTTCAAGAGCTAAACCAAGACTCTATTTTGGTCCACATGAAAGTACAATTGCTTCTTCTAAGTTACAAAACATGCAGGAATAGGTGCCCTTGGGTATAATCCACTCCCATCCCCAATCTACCCTGGAACAAAGCAGTAGATCGAATAAAAGTAAGAATGCTAATTATGATCTATGGTCCCCAAACTGATTTTGCTTGTCAATTACCAGGAGAGCTTTTCAAGAATATAGACAAGGCCAAATTTGCGGACCACAGACATGGTGGCTCAGCCTGTAATCCCAGCACTTTGAGAGGGTGAGGCGAGTGGACTGTCTGAGCCTGTGGGTTCGAGACCAGCCTAGACAACTTGGTAGAGACCTCATCTCTAAAATAAATTCCAGAGACCTTATTTTTACAATAAATCAAAACTTAGCTGGACATGGTAGCACACACCTGTAGTTCCAGCTACCTGGAAGGCTGAGGCAGAAGGATTGCCAGAGCCCAGCTAGTTGAGGCTGCCACTGGCCTCTAGCCTGTGTGATTGAGTGAGACTCAAACTCAAAAAAATAAAAATAAAAAGAATACAGACTTCAGGCACCTAAGCCATAGCAGGTCTGGGTTGAGACTAGGGTATCTGTATTTTTGAAGCTTTCCTAATGATTCTGATACAGCTATGTAAAGACTGAAATTTGAGAAATTCTGCTAGACCACATCCACAGAAGAGGCATCTGTCAGTAGTCGAATTTTCAGTCAGACTGGAGCCTGAGGTGAGGGTGTGAGGGCCAATACACAGAGACATCCCATGGAGTTCTACCAGCAGAGACTTACATGAAGAAAGACTGAGTACATTTTCTGGGATTGCCCTGCCATGAAGAAAGACTCAGTATCTTCTGTGGAATTGTGAAAAACATGTGTTGCTCCAACAGGTTCCTTCTCATCTGAAGACCTCCCAAGTGGGACCATGCCCACTGGTTCTGCTGGAATCCCATTTGCCTGAGGCACTTGAGTTGCTTCTATGCCTGACAGAATTGCATTTCCACATGAGAGGAAAGCACACATACATTCAGGCTCCTGGGCTGCGAAGGCACATTGTAGACTGGAATGAGGCCCACCTATCTCCACAAGCAGGCATGTGCTCAGGCCTGTCTCCCCAGCCTCAGTCTTGACTTCCTGACAGCTAATGGGACTGGAATAAGGAAATGGCAAATACATTTGTTAGATGAAGACAGTGGTGACTGCCTTGCTTAAGGAATTTCTTCTACAAAGCTTCCTGTGGAAGGATATCACCCTTCCAACAAATATGTCTATTTTTTGGAATTTGACTTTTCAAACTGCAAAGGATAACCATCCCATAAGGGGAAGCATTTTGCTAGGAAAGAAATAAGAACAGTGTACACCACACCCAGAGTTCTGGGAAATGAACTTTATTTTTATCACCAAGGAGAAAATACTCATCATAGAAGCTCCCAGAAAGCTAGGAACAGCACAAACAAGTACTATATCTCATCCTACATTTTCAGGGATTCTAAATAATGACTAAATGTCCATCACTCTACTATGCACAGCAATGAAATTTAGAAGAAATAAAAGATGTGTCTCTGTCCTCAAGAACCTTACAGTCCTCCCAAGAGGGCACAAATGTTGAATAGAAAATAATTAGGAGTTAACTACTCAGCTGTTTGGTGTGACTCTTCAGTTCAATGGAAATTCAAAGAAAGGAGCAATTGGGGATGGTTGGGAAGAAATGGAAATTGTACAAATTTGGGGCTGAATTTGAGTAATCAGTAGGAGTAAGAATTATATTTTATTTAGAAGATACATCATAAGAAAAACAAGAACACAGAAAAGGCAATAAGTTTGCAGAAGACTTGAAGAATAATATCCCACCTAGACGTAAATGCTTATTGATTCAAATAAGGTTAAGTAAGAATGGAGTAGCTACATGTATTATTTAAGTATCTCCGGAGTTACAGAACAAATAGGATGGATGGATAGATAGATGATGGATGAAAGATACATAGATAGATAGATAGATAGATAGATAGATAGATAGATAGATAGATAGATAGATAGATATGATAGAGAGAGAGATATGAGAGGGAATTTATTATAGAAACTGGCTCACATGAGTATGGAAGCTAAAAAGTCCTGTGATATGGGATCAGCAAGCTGAATAATCAGGTAAGCTAGTGGTATAGCTCCATCCAAATCTGAAGACCATAGAACCTAGAGAGCTGTTGACAAGTCCAGGAGTCAGAAGGACCGGGTGTTCTGATGTCCATAAGCAGGAGAAGATGGGCATCCTAGCTCCAAAAGAGATAGCAGATTCACCTTTCCTTTGCCTATTTGTTCTATCTGGGCCCTCAACCAACTGGATGGTGCTTGCCCTCATTGGGGGAGGACAGATATTCTGTAATCAATCCACTAATTAAATGCCAATCTCATCTGGAAACAGGCTCATAGACACACTAAGAAAAAAGACTTTCCCAGCTATCTGAGTATTCCTTAATCCAGGTAAGTTGGAATCTAAAACTAACCATCACACTATGATTAGCCTCAAAATCCAGGCAAAAGGTCATAATTATTAGAGCTCAAAAGTGGAAAGAGCTTCTTTAGTGATCTAATCCAGTGAGTTTTTTTTAAATTTTATATCTTCCTTTATTTGATAATCCAAAAAAAGCATGTAAGCATATCCTAGGTCATTTGTATAACCATTTTGAAATCCCCATTTGAATTTTTGTGCTGACATCAAGGATATATTTTAAATTGTCAAGTTACAATACTAAAGAACAGAAGTAACATCAGACATGTGCATTTACTCCCAAGGAGGTTCTAATGATGTCATGACAGTTTATGCAGTTAATCCAGCATTTTTTATATCAATTTTCCCTTAGGCCCATAGCTCTACAGATATATAGCAGGAGTGCTAGAAATGAAATGTTTTCTCCCCACCGTAAAATATTTAAACCACTGGAAGAAACAATTTATCATTTTTCATTACTTTCTAGATCAAGTTTTTCTGCTTAATATTTCATTAATTAAATAATTCTTCTGCTAAAAATGTTTGAAAACTACAAATCCATACCATAGCTTTTTTGGGACTTGATACAGTAAGCAATAGGGAGTCATGGTAGGTTCTTGGACAATAAAAGTATTGTATTAACATTGACAAGTTATAGGAGGAGATTAGAGACAGTGCCCCAATTCAAATTCTACCTTTTTTAGAGAAATCGACCTGACCAGCCTGGTTTAAAACTCTCTGTTTATAATCTTGTTGGCTGTATAATTCATTTGTTAATTAAATTATGCACTGCATTGTGACATCTCTTCTATAATGGTCTAGTGCTTTTCTTTAAAGGTTTTTAAAAAGTCTTTAACCTTTCACAGTCAGAGGAGAGATTGGGCAAAGGTGTGCATAAACTCTTGTAGAAGGGTCCAAGTACTGGCATGGTCTGTAGTGAATGGCCTTTACAGGTCACTCCTACCTCAGGTCCTATGACTCTATAATATCTCTATCAGATCAGTAGTTCCTAGGAAGCATGACTTTCCTCATGGGGGACCATGGGAGTTGGTTGGTGAGTGGGAGTTTGTTGGTTAATGGGTGTGTGGGTCAAAAGCCTTCACCAAGCTACCTACTGGTTGAAAGGGACTGAGGACTGTGAATCTGACCACATCTGAGGAAACTAAGAGGAAGAAACTATGGAATTCATTCTGGCTTGTCTGGCCCCTGAAGTAGCAGGACAGTATTCCAGTCTCAGGCTGACATAGCTAATTGTTGACAGTACTACACCTCCCCAGCAGAACAGTTGTTGGATTTTGCATGGTGACAGACTTCCATGCCTGCAAGGACTCTGGGTCACAGGTTGGGAGGCTATATCAAAATGAAAACCAGCCCCCCTCTCCCTAGGATCTGTTCAGCTCCATCATGGCTAAGCAAACTGAATAACTGAAGGGTTGGCAGTTCTGAGTTAAGATCCAGCCTCAGGACCGAAGCCAAGATGTTCTAGAAGCAATTCACTGACTGGGGGATAGATTCAGCAACACAAACTGGCTACTTTTCTCTTTGTCATTTTCTCTTAGCAGCTTGATTTCATCACCTGGTATCAAGAGTAGATGCAAACTCATGCTCAGACCTGAAACTTTCAGGCTATGGCAAAGGAAGGTTTTATTCAAGGGACAGGGAGGTTCTGACTCCACTCAGTGGATAAACAGCAGTGATAGCAACAGTAACAATCCTTATTTATTTGATTGCTGACTACACACAAACAGTGATACAAGCATTTCCCATAGTGCTAACTCATCTAATTCTCACAACAAGCCTGTGAAGTGGGTCCTGTGAT
>NW_007260982.1:5785-6534 GCF_000164805.1 Carlito syrichta
TAAAAGCTTCTTAATTCATCTGTGACTCAGTTTCCTCATCTATAAAATGCATTTTAAGACTTAACTTGTAGTACTCTAAGATGAATAGATGAGACCATCATGTAAAATGCTTAACATTTACCTGAATGATAGTAAACACTTAAATAATATTTGATATTATTTTTTATTATTTATTTATTTAGGCCATTTCCAAAGCTGTTCCCATTTAGGCAGTGCTTTAGTGGTGCACACATTCATGCAGTCATGCTTGAGCTAATATATCCACTGATATATTCATCACTGCCTTCCTCTCACTTATCCCCTTCATTACAGTATCACTTGTCCTGTCCTCCCCAGAACTAGATGTTAGAAGAAAAACAAAACAAAACTTCCCTGATATGATTCACTTCCCTTTTAGATCCCTGGTATGTGCAATGAGTAGATGCTGGGTCTCTTCCCCTTCCCCTCAACACAGTCCAGGAAACAGGTATTGTGTATATTCCAAAGCACATGGGGTAGGAGGAGTCCATGTGTTTGTGAGGATGGGATCTTCTCATATTCTCTGTAGTTGTTGGAAACTGAGTGTGAATTGGACCTTCCAGACTCACCTCTCTGAGAGAATTATCCCATTGTATAACCAAATATCTTTTTATAAGACATGGTTCTCAGCATAAGAGAAACTTTCCAAACAGAAAGTTACTAAATTGTCCTGAGATCACCCACTGATACTGACCTATTCAGAGGCTCCATTTGGAGCAACTTTGCACTTG
>NW_007260982.1:7228-11968 GCF_000164805.1 Carlito syrichta
CAATTCACCAATGAAAATGGATTCACACAATCCACACGGAAAAAAAATCCACAATGTGGGAGAATCAGGTACACAACCAATAGAAAATCGGAAAATTAGAACCCCAAGGAAAGAAATATTCTGAGAGGGACTAGAAAAAAGTTATACTTTATTTATTAAAGCCTTTTTTTAAAAGAATGAAGTAATAAGGAAAGTACCCAAGACTGTGAAAAACATAGTAGGCAGTCTTGGGAAAGAATCAAACAAAACTACTGAAAAAGAAAAACAGGATCATAGGATTCCAGGAGAGTACAACACACCATCAGAAAACCCAAATCCTCAACAATGACTGCCTATGAGCATTTTGGAAGGACCCTTTATTCCTATCGTGATTGTTCAGAAAAGAACTATAACACCAAGGAGTTTTATCAGGAAAGATTTTACTGAGTTGCTACTTATGAAACAGAGCATTTCTGGAGGGAAAGAAAGGATGAATAAGACTGGAATCCCCAAACCCAAGTTTTATCATTCCATGACAACAAAGTTGTAGCAGTTCCAAGCAATCCCGTGGCATGTAATATTTATTCTCATGCTAGTATTGTTTCTTTCCATGTTGTGTTCATTCATACTCTTAAAGTCTCTTTTACGTTATTATTGGGTTTAACCAGATTTTTAAAAATAAAGTCGTCTGACTGGGAAAAATTTCCGGTTACAATAATTCCATCAAGATAAGTTGCATGAGGAAAAAAATCTCTGAATGTGTATACAGCAAGCTATTTGACAATAATTACAGCTCAGGGATGAGATTGCCAAGTATCTTTGCTTTTCAAATCAATCATTTCTATAATGTTTGATTGTTTATGTGCAGGCATTTCTTTTGTAAGTACAATAAATGACACTTTTTGGGAGGGTAGCGAGTTAAACACTAATTCTTGGCCAGAGACACTTCCTTGCATTTAATTTTTAAAAACTGTAAATAATAACAAGCACAGAAATATCGAATGCTTCAGCCTCTGGTGAATTGAGTACTGAGCCAACCAAGGCTTCCATTGGAAAAAAAGCAATTCACATACATCAATTCATTCAATACTAACAACAATCTTATTAAGTAGAAACAATTATTTCCTATCCCACTAAAACCATAGTCCTGGGAAAGGGTCTTTGTCTCCTCTGTTCTCTGCTATATCTCAACCACCCAGAGAGATGCCTAATGCAATATGAATTCTTAGTCAATATTTATTGAATAAATGCACATTTTACAGATGAGAAAATGGAGGCACAGAGAGGTTAGAAAAATTGCCTAAGGTTACACCTTTAGTAAAGGTCCAAACTGTGGACCCAAGTGGTCTAACTCCAAGATCCACCCTCTAAATTGGATATTTTCTGTTTCTATTCTCTTACGTGAAAAAAGGACAGTTCAACATCGTCAGACACCTTCTCAATATAGTGGACAAAGAGGAATGGGAGGAAAGGCTTATGAAAACTAGACAGAGGATATAGTTTACCACGTCCTCTCTCTAGTGTGTTCAAGGGCAAGGCTAATTAATATCCCTGCCAGCAGAGACAAGCCAGCAGCTTCTATTTTTTAAAACACTCCAGCAAAAAAAATTATATATATATATGTATGTGTATATATATGTATATGTATACATATGTATGTGTATATATATATATATGTATATGTATACATACGTACACTGAATGTTAGGAATGTCTTCTTTGGTTCAGTTTATGTCTTACACTTCTCATTTTCTTACCTGACTCACCCTAGGACTTTAATCTTGGAGTCTTGGAATACATGAGCAAGAAATAACCCACTCATTTAATACAATTCCCTCACTTTATAGATGGGGAAACTGAGAACCAAAGAAAAAATTATTTCTCCAAGGCCAGATATTGAGAAAAGTAGCAGAAAGTTAAGGGAAACATACCCAGTTGCTTGCTGTCATTCACATAATGCATGGAATTTGCTACCAATTTTTATCCATGTATCTGCATTTATCATGTGCACCATAGTGTGGCCAATACAAAAGAAAGACCTGTCCTATAGAAATCAGTTTTCCCTGGGATTATAATACAGTCATATAAAATAATCAGAAAATAATTCAAGACAACAATCGATTTATTTTTCATTTATTTATGTATTCATCCCTACATTTTTTTATTCATTGGACTGATACATATTGAACATAACAAGAAGTCAGACATAGATTTTGCCATCAAGGACCTTTCAATCTAGAAAGGAAAAAAAAGAGACATTCTCAAATAATTATTGCTAGGTCTGTGTAGATGTAACATGTGCCTAGCTGACATCCCTGCTTGCACATCAAGGGTGATAGAGGTATCAAGGTGGTCAAAGATCTGGGATAGTTACTGGACTTAAAAATTCCTGGGCTTAGCCGGGCTCAGTGACTCAGCTGTAATTCCACACTTTGGGAGGCTGAGGTGAGTGAATTGCTGAGTCCGTGGGTTCGAGACCCGCTTGGGCAGGCGAGACATCATCTCTACAATAAATAAAAAATTAGCCGGGCGTGGTAGCATGCGCCTGTAATTCCAACTACTAGGAAGGCTGAGGCGGAAGGATTGCCAGAGCCCAGCAGGTCGAGGTTGCAGTGGCCAGAAGCGGCCACTGCACTCTAGTCTGGGCGACAGAGTGAGACTCCAACTCAAAAAAAAAAATTCCTGGGTTTTTCCCCAGGAAAAATCTAGCAACTGTCTTTTATAAAGCACCTGCATTATGCTAGGTGCTGTACAATTCATCATCACAGCAACCCTTAGATATCAAGAAACGAGGTGCAGAAAAGTTAAATAACTTACCCAGCTGGACACTTGGATCCATGTGACTGCAAATCCTGAGGTCTCTGCCTATAGACTTTTTTCCAATTTGCTTTCCCAGCTTGGCTGGGAGGAAGCTCCCTGCTGTGGTGCTCCTCTGTGCTAACCTGAGTCCTTGGGATTAAAGGAAGGGTCCTCAGTGTGATGATACAGAGATGCCTTGCCATTGCGGCTTCTAGGAGAGGAAGGAGGAGCTCGACTCCACAGGGAGCCAGTGGTGTCATATGGGATGTGTAAAATTGGGCAGTCCTGTGAGAGGGACTATCTCCTGCATTCATCATTCATTATGCTTTCATTGCTCAATAAATATTACTAAGTCAGGAAAGCAAAGGACTCAGGGTACACGGGGACATGTCTGGTCCTCTAACAGGAGTGTCTGAGACTGATTTGTCCAGAGCAGGGGGCAGGAAGGGTAGTCAGTTAAAGCTCATGCTTTAGTTGTCATGCCATGAAGTGGTGATTGAGAGACGAACTGTCTGTCTAATGCCTGCTCTGATCCAATCCATGACCTAGCCTTGGCTGGTCTTTTTCATCTCTTTCCCTCTCTAATTTTAGTTCAGCTCAGGTCCTGAAAGTTCATGTTGAGGCTCTTTACACATGTGTGAAAGGGTGGCCCCTAGATTTCACCCGACTTCAACTCTCCCTACTCTCCCTTTCTTCACCTCCTCAACCAAGATCCATAGACACAGACTAAGTGTTCTACCATCTTCCACCCTGAAACTAGCTGTCATAATTCAAAGTAGAATTGAGCCAGTTTTATGACAGACAGTCAGGGTAGACTTTGAGGCAGTCTGAGATATGATTGCATGACTAACTGTATGGTCCAAATACTACAGCAGTACACCTGAACAGACAGACCAGAATGTCCTGTCCAATCAGAGAAGCTTCATGGAGGACATCTGTGGCCTCATGACAACCTGATATGCACAATCTATAGGCAGATATGAGCTAGCAATAAATGCTGAAGCCCTCAAACCAGTTATTGAATTGATGACTGAGAAATGTACATGAGTTTTTATGAACAGGAGGTTGAGAAATGAGTTGCTGTGGTCTAGAGAAAGAACTCAGTTCTGGCCTCTGACCTTAGAGAGGTCAAGAGGTCATCAGGTCAACCACCAGCCTCTTACTAGCACTGGGATTTCAGGTGCCATTTGTGGGTTTGCCTAGCAACTCCAACAAACAGGAAAATTGGGAAGGAAAGCACAACTGTTTCTGAGTGCTTTCTGTCTGGCCTGGACTTTATCCTGGGATTTTTGCTTAGAAGTTACTGCTTCCTGCGACTGTCTTGTTAGTTGATAGGAGTTTTCCCCCTTAGGCCAGACTTCCTGTCACAGGGGCACACCAGTCTGGCTGCCAGACCTGAGCACACCAGGGAATCTCTCAGGCTGGGCATGGAAGGGAAGGGCCTCAGAGGTCCATCCTCGCACACTGGGTGGAATACTTCTCACAACTTCTGTGCCAAGTGAAACTCTGGTGACCACAGCCTTACTTCCAGTGACTGGCAGCCTCTTTCCACCCAATATTGGAAATCTCAACCTTATATGGTGCAGAAATCTGCACCCTTTTCCTTCTGACTTCCACCCACTGGCTCTGCTTTTTCCTCAAAGTCACACAAAATAAGTCTGCTTAATTCCTTGTCCACAAAAAGGTCATTCCTATGTTTAAGAAGAATCTTTATGCCCTTCTCTTTTTCAGACTTAATGTCCTCTTTCTCTGATCCATGTTACCCAGTTTCTGCATGAACAGAAGTTTCCCTGTCATCCTTGTGAATCCCTCCCCAATCCCTGCCCTCCACTTCCTACTTCCACCCCAGCAGAACGAGTCATTCCCTCAATACACATCTTTGGCAGAGTTGTAGTGTGATAGCCTCTTATCTGTCTCATGATATACAATTGTATCTTCTTCCCATTCTAACAGGGTCCTAGC